>NC_088296.1:9038026-9247431 GCF_032854445.1 Liolophura sinensis | reverse complement strand
TGCAATGTGTTATAATAAATAATTATACGTTGTCCATATGTACGAAACTTTTTCACATAACTGTGTGCAAATAAAGCGAAACAATGAGACATATGTGTTCATATCTGTACACTTAAAGATTACACTCAGGAGACATAAAAACTAGGATAGTATTTGTCTCGTTGGCTGTTTATAAATCATTCCTGGATATATGGGCTCATAAACACAACAATAATTTTATTTGAGTCTCCTATAATATACCTTGCGCCTTTAAAACATCATTGGAAACTGTTGAATGCTTCTCTGTGCATTGCACCGTCCTTAATTTCATACTTTATATAGGGTACCTTCGTATATATTTGTTAGGGGCCCCCGTGGCTCAGTCGGTTAGCGTGCTATCGCAGCGTAATGACCTAGGAGCCTCTCACCAACGCGGTCGCTGTAAGTTCAGGTCCAGCTCATGCTGGTTTCCACTCCGGCCGTAAGTGGGAAGGTCTGTAAGCAACCTGCGGATGGTCGTGGATTTCCCCAGGGCTGTGCCCGGTTTCCACCCACCATAATGTTGGCCGCCGTCGTAAAAGTGAAATATTCTTGAGTATGGCGTAAAACACCAATCAAATTAATAAATAAATATATATTTGAAAAGGCTTGTGTTATATGTCGTTTTGGGAATTGGCCTTGCAATTATTAACCTGGAACGTCCTTATTTGTTGACGGCTGTTGTACGAATGTCTGTTTCCACGCATAAATTTCCCATATCGCTGGAAACCGTGATCTAATTCTAAATTCATCAATAATTTATGTTATACTTATTCGCATTTAGGAGAACATGACACAATAATTCATGATTGATATTGGTGTTTGGGAACTTGCCTTTGGATATTATTTAACCGGTTGTTGGCCTGGACAGTGATTTGGATGCTTTCCTTATCATTGGGGCTTTAGATCAATCTGCCGAAACGGACATTCTTATACCAGCCGTCAACCAATGAGGACGTTCCAGTTCAATAATCACAAGGCCAATTTCCAAAACGATTTATAACATAAACCACCAAAAAGATTAGAAAGTATACTAAGTTCGAAAAAAGACTTCCGAATAAAACATACCTGATTTTCTTGATTTACACTCGTTTCAACCACCAACTTGCGCTCAGCTTCACGGGGACATTGTAAAATAAAGATTTCTGGATAACTGAATTAATGATTGTGGCTTATCGCTACTTCCGCGTACACACTGTGGAAAAAAAACTTTTGTGGTGACGGTTACCCATGGCTATGTTTGTATACAGTCTTATTTTTAGCTTCTGGCCAAAGTACACGGGCGCGTTGTTATCTCCGCTAACCTATGCAGACCTACTTTACGACATCAGAAAAATCTCAGATAGCTGCTCCAAGCTGTGCATTAGAACGCCTGCGCAGCTGAGGTCACACGTGGGATAATGAAAGCAGATGCATGGTCAGTTATGCCTATTCAACTCTAGAAAGGTTAGCCTAACGCACATGGATTACACTTGTTGCAAAACATACGCTGTCAATTCTTCAAACAAAAGCTATTTTCGCAAGTTACTCAATTTCCGGTAACCACAACTAGAATTCTTGGAGAAACATGTTAAAATATCAGATGTCAAACATTTGACTGACCGTCCCAACGTAACAATAGGATTGCGAGTATTTGACCCACTGACCATACAGCGATTTGTCTAAGTAAAAGTCCATGATTCCTAGTCGGTTTTAGTATTTAAAACAAATCACCCTAACACGATTAATGCCCAATATTCTTGAGATGAGCAGTGAAACAAATACTGCACCTGTCTAAACCAAGGTTGTTGTTGATTGACGCCCGGAGTGACATTTATAGTCTACCATCGATTCATGTGCTGTCTCTTCCACATCCTGTTTTTCATTCCCTTCTTCTTTGAGTCGTTCTTCTTTAACTCAACCTTTTCTCTCTCCTCTTCCTCGCGTGCCCAAAAATACGCGTTAAATCGCGGAGATCATGTTTTTGAAGCACAATTGTTATAAGATTTACACGTTGTTGTTTATAAACAAGCTGACTCATTTATAAACATGCTGACTCATTTATAAACAAGCTGACTCACTTATAAACAAGCTGACTCACTTATACAAATGCTTAAACATCAAACAACATACATGTAAATGTTTACAACTGACGCGAACTTTGCGCAGTGTACATTTGAAATAGGTCACTGTGTACCACGACTTCGTTTTGACAAAATACTTTGGCAAACTTGCTGTTTGATGTCATGCTAAAAGTTTATAATTGTTTCATTGTTAAAATATCAGCATAGTTACATCTAGTGTAAACAAGTATTCATTTCCCTGTCAACATATTTTAAATTTCTTCTCTCTATTGTTGCCCTTCTTTTTTGACCAAGGTACCATTCCTAATACGCAGGAAAAGTTCATACAAATTGCATCAATTTGCACATAACATTTTGTTTCCATTCTTTATATATAAATATTTTTTCTGAATTTCTGTCAAATGTAGGAGTCTCTGCATTTTGCTATTTTTCGCATTTTTGTAAAGCAATAGTATATTAACATTTTTCCATCAAAACTTTATTATTGTGATTGTTCTGTACTTTGTTGTTGTTGTTGTTGTTATTATTATTGTTATTACTGTTGTTGTTGTTGTTATAGCTATTATTATTATTATTATTATTATTATTATTATTTTTATTGTTATTAATGATTGCTTTAATGTCAACCTTACCGCTTAGAACTACATTGCTTGATTGTTAAGATGCAGAAATACTATATATTTTCTGTTTCAGTTAGAACTCCAAACATATTTTTTTCCTTTAACTGCACTAGTGGTTGGTCTAAAGGACACATACTCACCCATTACTGTTGTCGTTAGCCCTAGAGGATCTGAAAAACGACACAAGACTACAATTATCAAGATTGACTGTTACCATTCACCGTGTAAAAATCGATAACATTTAAAGGTGTGCAAAGAAGGTTGACAGAGTTTACCTGTTGTGTCTGTAGACATTGCGCGTGTCGTTCTCCATGCTGTGAACAGAATAAATGGGCATGCATTAGTTTCCGATGTTTTTACATATCCCAAAATCGCAGATATCTTGTACAAAAAAACTAATTAATGTCTTCGTAGCTGATTTACTTAAATATTGCGTTAAATCTCAGTCACAATTTTTCTGAGTAAAATCATTCGGAGAAATAAAATCATTCATCCGAAAACAAAAGATATTCAAATCACAGAGATAAATACATCTTCACAAACCCAATAAAAAGTAGGGGGAAAAACCCCCAAAACAAACAAAAAAAAAAAAACCAAAACAAAAAAAAAACAAAACAAAATGAGGAAGATTACTTATATGTATACGTGACAAAGGTGTCTGGTGTTAATATACATATCCCCTATATGGGCCGTACTACCTCTATGATGTGCAGTAGTCAGCAAATTCATGCACATGCTATGTATAATAGAAATGGTAGGAAATGGACTTCGGAAAGCTCTTTATCGTTTCAGTTAAAATTTTAAAATACTGCCTAAAATAAAATACAATTCAATACTGAAAGTTTTATGCCAGACCGTTTTGGCAGACGTGTCTAGCTGATTTTTTGCTGTTATTTGAAATATTAAGAAATAGCTACTTTTGCAAAACGTAAGTCTCGTATGCAAACGTGTTATCATTTCAAGTTTGTGACTGACTTCGTCAAAAGTATAATACCTGCCTCTTGATGTGTTTTTAAACTTTAAAATTTGTGAAAAACTAAAAATAATACAGATGCTAGTCTGACCTGTTTCAAGAGGTAATGATTTGAGTTATTCTTGATAAACACAGAAACATTACTTGGTTAGCGAACATAGGTTGTATGGCTTCTCTAATAAACAAAAGGACACTTTTATTGCCCACCACACACCGTGTTACATAGTCATTGGGGAACTACTTTCTGTATTTTGTTGGTGGATTTACAGCCACTGAAGCCTAGTTCCGTTACAATCTTCTTCATTATCACATGTAAATGGATTCAAAGCATGGCATTTGATTTCTTTACTTATTTATTTTGTGCTTTACGCTAAATATTCCACTAATAATTGGTGAACAAAAGTTTTGTTCAGACTTTACCTGTTGTTGGTTCGGTCGTAGCGCCAGGTGTTGTAGGCACTAAAATAGAATGAACTGTTTTACACACCCTTTCAATTTTTCCTCACTCAGGGTCTCAATAACCGTTTTGTAAAAATAAAGTTCTTCAAATACTTCGCTAAATCACATTCTCATCCTTTTCGAACAAGCCTTGAATAACAATTAAATTAGTAAATACATAAAAGAAACACTCTGAAGCCTAGGCACATAAATTTTAAAAAAATTATTCAAGAACATAAAAAAAACAAAGAAAAAAAAAAACACATGCAAACAGAAAAGGAACAGTTACATGTAACCCGGCCGGTCAAGTGTGAGACAAATTATGTAATAATATGTAAAACAGTAGTTAAATTTAGTAAAGGTAGAAGTTTAAGTTAGGACTTTGGTAGGTATGAAATCAGTTTAAAACGTAAATAGCCCCTGTCACAGAGATCATTAATTATTTTAAAGGATATTCACAGAAAAGTAACACCCCCCCCCCCGCCATAAATACACCCCAAAAGGACTGGAATACTAAAATGTAAATCATCCAGTCGATTGTGTGGCTGATTATATGTAAAAGAGGGGAGAAAACAATATCGTTATTTCAATGGGGTAATGTTGTATTGATTAGCCACATTGAATTTTCTTTGCCCAGCATTTCCGGTGTCTTTCCTAATCAAATGTCTTTTTCAATTTTATTAAAGATGTCTTAAAAGATCTTTTTAATGATCAACAGGACAGTTTTATTGCCAATCACATACGGTATCACTGTCATCCGAACAATGTGTGGTGTATTATTGTACTGTCACCCACCCTTTGTGCTATGTATCACTGTACTGTCACCCACCCATTATTCGGATTATCACTGTGCTGTCACCCACCCATTGTGTAATGGATTACTGTACTGTCATCTACCTATTGTGTGGTTTATCACTGTACTGGCACCCACCCATTTTTTGGTTTATTATTGTGCTGTCACCCTCCCACTGTGTGATGGATTACTGTGCTGTCACCCACCCGTTCATTTTATCACTGTGTTGTCACCCACCCATTGTTCGGTTTATCACTGTGCTGTCACCCACCCATTGTGTTGTGTATCACTGTACTGTCATCTATATATTGTTTGGTTTATCACTGTACTGTTACGCACCCATTGTTCGGTTTATCACTGTGCTGTCACCCACCCATTGTGTTGTGTATCACTGTAATGTCATCTATATATTGTTTGGTTTATTACTGTACTGTTACGCACCCATTGTTCGGTTTATCACTGTGCTGTCACCCACCCATTGTTCGGTTTATTACTGTGGTGTTACCCACCCATTGTGTTGAGAATTTGGTTGATATATTTGCATTGGCCAGTAAGGTAAGGTCTTTTTGTGGAGACTTGCCTGAGGATGTAGTGGAAAGTGATTGGGTTGATGAAGATTTGCTGGAATCTGAAATGTGTCTAGTGTTAATATACATATCTCCTATAGGGGCCGTATTACCTTTACGATGTGCAGTTTCCAGCTCAGTCATGCACACGTTATGTAATATACAAATTGTAGGAAATGGACTTCGGACACCTCTCTCTCGTTTGAGTCAAAATATTAAAATATCATATCAACATAATTTAATATCCTTACTGAAATCTTACGCAAATCCCTTTCTAGCAAAAATGTCTAGCTGATATTTTGCTGTTAATTTTTAGTAGCACAATTAACTACCTGTGCAAAGCGTGAGTCTCGTCTGTAAACGTGTTGCCATTTAAACTTGGTTACAAACTTCAAAAGTATAAATGGGCCCAATTTATGCCTTTTTAAAATTTAAAATCATTTTAATACTAAAACTTTTACAGATGCAAGTGTGACATATCCCCAGAGGTAAATGACAGGACACTTTTATTGCCCACCACATAGAGTTACTTCCTCAATTGTAGGCTAAAAGTATATGGACAATTGTCTTTGTGTAGCTGAGCCACATCTCTCTACACTACTTTCCGTATTTTGTTTTTGGATTTGCAGCCATTGAGGCCCAGTCCTGTTACAATCTTGTTCATTATCACATGTAAATGCATTGGAAGCATGACATTTGATTTATTTACTTATTTATTGTGTGCTTTTGTGCTAAGAATTTCACTAATAAATGGTGAATAAAGGTTGTGTTAAGGCTTTACCTGATGCTGTTTCGGTCGTAGCGCCAGTCGTTGTAGACACTGAAAATAGAATGAACTATTTTACACCCCCTTTCAATTTTTCCTCACCCAGTGTCTCAAACACTGTTGTGTAAGAATAAAGTTGTTGAAATACTTCGCTAAATCACATGCTCATCCTTTTCGAGCAAGCCTTGAATAGCAATTAAATTATTAAATACATAAAAAAACTGATAAATTTATCAATATTTCTTCAAGAACAAAAAAAAAAAAAAAAATAACACAGGCAAACAGAATAAGAACAATTACTGTATTGTCACCCGCTCATTGTGTGGTGTGTTACTGTAGTATCACCCAATGATTGTGTGGTTTATCAGTGTGCTGTTATCCAAACATTGTGTGGTGTATCACTGTACTGTCATCTGCCGAATCTGTCCTTTATCAAACTAATCAAACTAATTTTGTGGTTCATCACTGCACTGTCACCCACCCATTGTCTGGTGTATCAGTGTACTGTCACCCAGTCATTGTGTGGTTTATCACTGCTCTGTCACCCACACATTGTGTGGTTTATCACCGTGCTGCCACACACCCATTGTGTTCTGTATCACTGTACTGTCACCCACCCACTGTGTGGTTTATCACTGTACTGTCAACCACCCAATGTGATGTGTATAACTGTACTCTCACTCACCCATTCTTTGGTTTATAACTGTACTGTCACCCTCCCATTGTGTGGTGTTTTACTGTACTCTCACCCACTCAATGTGTGGTTGATCACTGTACTGTCACTCACCCATTGTAAAGTTTATCCCTGTGCTGTGACCCACCCACTGTTTGGTGTATCACTGTACTGTCATCTAACTATTGTGTGGTTTTTTACTGTACTCTGACCCACTCATTCTGTGGTTTATCACTGTACTGTCACACACTCATTTTGTGGTGTATCCCTGTACTGTCACCCACCCATTGTGTGGTGTATAACTCCACTCTCACCCACTCATTACGCGGTTTAAGACTGTACTCTCACCCACCCATTGTTTGGTTTCTCACTGTACTGTCATCCGAATTTTGTGTTTTGTATCTTTGTACTGTCACCCACCCATTGAGCTATGTATCAGTGTACTGTCACCCACCCATTGTGTGGTTTATCACCGTACTGTCACCGACCTAAGTTATGTTTTATTACTGTACTCTCACCCACCCACCGGCGTGTGTATTACTGTACTGTCACCCACTTACCGTGCGGTGTATCACTGTTCTGTCACCCATCCATTGTTCGGTTTTCCGATGTATTGTCTCCCACCCACTGTGTGGTGTATCACTGTACTGTCACCTACCCATTGTGTGGTTTTTCACTGTACTGTCACCCACTCATTATGCGGTGTACATCTCTGTGCCTTCAACAGTCCACTACATGGTGTATCACTGTACTGTCACCCACCCACTGTGTGGTTTATCACCGTACTGTCACCCACCTAAGTTGTCGTTTATCACTGTGCTGTCACCCACCCACCAACGTGTGTATTACTGTATTATCACCAACTTACCGTGCGGTGTATTACTGTGCTGTCACCCACCCATTGTTCGGTTTGTCACTGTGTTGGTCCCATCCAAGATGTGGTGTTTTACTGTACTGTCATCTACCTATTGTGTGGTTTATCACTGTACTGTCACTCACCCACTGTCGGGTGTATTACTGGACTGTCACCCACACACCGTGCGGTGTATCACTGTGCTGTCACCCACCCATTGTTCAGTTTATCCCCGTGTTGTTTCCCACCCACTGTGTATCTGTGTGTGTGTGTATTTGTGTACAGGCTCGTGCGGATTGTGTGTCGTTTTCCCCTTAAATAGATATTTCACTTTGGTAATTTTGTAATCTTGTACCCTGATGTTTTGGATTTATTTTTGTCGTTAACAACAATGTAGAATGTATGTAATACAACATATAATTATCCACGCAGCAGAGAATTTGGTGAATATATTTGTGTTGGTTAGTAAAGTAAGGTGTTTTGTGGAGACTTACCTGAGGTTGAATTAGAAGGTGTTTGAACTGATGACGTTTCGCTGGAAACTGAAAGGTGTCTGGTGTTAATATACATATCTCTTATACGGGCCGTGTTATCTTTACGACTGTTGCGATGAGGAAGATTACTTATATGTATACGTGACAAAGGTGTCTGGTGTTAATATACATATCCCCTATATGGGCCGTACTACCTCTATGATGTGCAGTAGTCAGCAAATTCATGCACATGCTATGTATAATAGAAATGGTAGGAAATGGACTTCGGAAAGCTCTTTATCGTTTCAGTTAAAATTTTAAAATACTGCCTAAAATAAAATACAATTCAATACTGAAAGTTTTATGCCAGACCGTTTTGGCAGACGTGTCTAGCTGATTTTTTGCTGTTATTTGAAATAATAACAAATAGCTACTTTTGCAAAACGTAAGTCTCGTCTGCAAACATGTTACCATTTCAACTTTGTGACTGACTTCGTCAAAAGTATAATACGTGCCTCTTGATGTGTTTTTAAACTTTAAAATTAGTGAAAAACTAAAAATAATACAGATGCTAGTCTGGCCTGTATCAAGAGGTAATGATTTGAGTTATTCTTGATAAACACAGAAACATTACTTGGTTAGCGAACATGGGTTGTAGAGCTTCTTTAATAAACAAAAGGACACTTTTATTGCCCACCACACACCGTGTTACCTCGACATTGTGGAACTACTTTCTGTATTTTGTTGGTGAATTTACAGCCACTGAGGCCTAGTTCCGTTACAATCTTCTTCATTATCACATGTAAATGGATTCAAAGCATGGCATTTGATTTCTTTACTTATTTATTTTGTGCTTTACTCTAAATATTCTACTAATAATTGGTGAACAAAAGTTTTGTTCAGACTTTACCTGATGTTGTTTCGGTCGTAGCGCCAGGTGTTGTAGGCACTAAAATAGAATGAACTGTTTTACACACCCTTTCAATTTTTCCTCACTCAAGGTCTCAATAACCGTTGTGTAAAAATAAAGTTGTTCAAATACTTCGCTAAATCACATTCTCATCCTTTTCGAGCAAGCCTTGAATTACAGTTAAATTAGTAAATACATAAAAGAAACACTCTGAAGCCTAGGCACATAAATTTTAAAAAATTTATTCAAGAACATAAAAAAAACAAAGAAAAAAAACCACATACAAACAGAAAAGGAACAGTTACATGTAACCCGGCCGGTCAAGTGTGAGACAAATTATGCAATAATATGTAAAAGAGTAGTTAAATTTAGTAAAGGTAGAAGTTTAAGATAGGACTTTGGTAGGTATGAAATCAGTTTAAAACGTAAATAGCCCCTGTCACAGAGTTCATTAATTATTTTAAAGCATATTCACAGAAAAGTAACACCCCCCCCCCCCCACCACAAACACACCCCAAAAGGACTGGAATACTGAAATGTAAA
Organism: Liolophura sinensis; assembly: GCF_032854445.1. Classification (NCBI taxonomy): domain Eukaryota; kingdom Metazoa; phylum Mollusca; class Polyplacophora; order Chitonida; family Chitonidae; genus Liolophura; species Liolophura sinensis. Next base: position 9,237,742 of record NC_088296.1, on the reverse strand, counting down.
TCATCCAGTCGATTGTGTGGCTGATTATATGTAAAAGAGGGGAGAAAACAATATCGTTATTTCAATGAGGTAATGTTGTATTGATTAGCCACATTGAATTTTCTTTGCCCAGCATTTCCGGTGTCTTTCCTAATCAAATGTCTTTTTCAATTTTATTAAAGATGTCTTAAAAGATCTTTTTAATAAACAACAGGACAGTTTTATTGCCCATCACATACGGTATCACTGTCATCCGAACAATGTGTGGTGTATTATTGTACTGTCACCCACCCATTGTGCTATGTATCACTGTACTGTCACCCACCCATTATTCGGTTTATCACTGTGCTGTCACCCACCCATTGTGTAATGGATTACTGTACTGTCATCTACCTATTGTGTGGTTTATCACTGTACTGTCACCCACCCATTTTTTGGTTTATTATTGTGCTGTCACCCTCCCACTGTGTGATGGATTACTGTGCTGTCACCCACCCGTTGTTCATTTTATCACTGTGTTGTCACCCACCCATTGTTCGGTTTATCACTGTGCTGTCACCCACCCATTGTGTTGTGTATCACTGTACTGTCATCTATATATTGTTTGGTTTATTACTGTACTGTTACGCACCCATTGTTCGGTTTATCACTGTGTTGTCACCCACCCATTGTGTTGTGTATCACTGTACTGTCATCTATATATTGTTTGGTTTATTACTGTACTGTTACGCACCCATTGTTCGGTTTATCACTGTGTTGTCACCCACCCATTGTGTTGTGTATCACTGTACTGTCATCTATATATTGTTTGGTTTATTACCGTACTGTTACGCACCCATTGTTCGGATTATCACTGTGCTGTCACCCACCCATTGTGTTGTGTATCACTGTACTGTCATGTATATATTGTTTGGTTTATTACTGTACTGTTACGCACACATTGTTCGGTTTATCACTGTGGTGTCACCCACCCATTGTGTTGTGTATCACTGTACTGTCATCTATATATTGTTTGGTTTATTACTGTACTGTTACGCACCCATTGTTCGGTTTATCACTGTGCTGTCACCCACCCATTGTGTTGTGTATCACTGTACTGTCATCTATATATTGTTTGGTTTATTACTGTACTGTTACGCACCCATTGTTCGGTTTATCACTGTACTGTTACAAACCCATTGTGTTGAGAATTTGGTTGATATATTTGCATTGGCCAGTAAGGTAAGGTCTTTTTGTGGAGACTTGCCTGAGGATGTTGTGGGAAATGATTGGGTTGATGAAGATTTGCTGGAATCTGAAATGTGTCTAGTGTTAATATACATATCTCTTATAGAGGCCGTGTTACCTTTACGATGTGCAGTTTCCAGCTCAGTCATGCACACGTTATGTAATATACAAATTGTAGGAAATGGACTTCGTACACCTCTCTCTCGTTTGAGTCAAAATATTAAAATATCATATCAACATAATTTAATATCCTTACTGAAATCTTACGCAAGTACCTTTCTAGCAAAAATGTCTAGCTGATATTTTGCTGTTAATTTTTAGTAGCACAATTAACTACCTGTGCAAAGTGTGAGTCTCGTCTGTAAACGTGTTGCCATTTAAACTTGGTTACAAACTTCAAAAGTATCAAAGGGCCCCATTTATGCCTTTTTAAAATTTAAAATCATTTTAATACTAAAACTTTTACAGATGCAAGTGTGACATGTCCCCAGAGGTAAATGACAGGACACTTTTATTGCCCACCACATAGAGTTACTTCCTCAATTGTAGGCTAAAAGTATATGGACAATTGTCTTTGTGTAGTTGAGCCATATCTCTCTATACTACATTCCGTACTTTGTTTTTGGATTTGCAGCCATTGAGGCCCAGTCCCGTTAAAATCGTCTTCATTATCACATGTAAATGCATTGGAAGCATGGCATTTGATTTTTTTACTTATTTATTGTGTGCTTTTGTGCTGAAAATTTCACTAATAAATGGTGAATAAAGGTTGTGTTAAGACTTTACCTGATGTTGTTTCGGTCGTAGCGCCAGTCGTTGTATACACTGAGAATAGAATAGACTATTGTACACACCCTTTCAATTTTTCCTCACCCAGTGTCTCAAACACTGTTGTGTAAGAATAAAGTTGTTCAAATACTTCGCTAAATCACATACTCATCCTTTTCGAGCAAGCCTTGAATAGCAATTAAATTATTAAATACATAAAAAACTGATAAATTTATCAATATTTCTTCAAGAACAAAAAAAAAAAAAAAACACAGGCAAACAGAATAGGAACAATTACTGTATTGTCACCCGCTCATTGTGTGGTGTGTTACTGCAGTATCACCCACTCATTGTGTGGTTTATCAGTGTGCTGTTATCCAAACATTCTGTGGTGTATTGTTGTACTGTCATCCAAACATTGTGTGGTGTGTTATTGTACTGTGACCCACCCATTGTGTTGTGTATCACTGTATTGTCATCTACCTATTGTGTGGTTTATAACTACACTGTCACCAACGCACCGTGTGGTGTATCACTGTAATGTCACTCACCCAATGTGTGTTGTATTACTGTAGTGTCACTCACCCATTATTTGGTGTATCGCTGTACTGTCACTCACACACTCTGTGTTTTATCACTGTACTGTCACTCACCATTTGTCTGGATTATCACTCTGCTGTCACCTACCCACCGTCTGGTTTATCATTGTATTGTCACACACCCATTGTATGGTTTAGCACTGTACTGTCACCCACTCTTTATGAGGTGTTTATCTCTGTACCTTTAACCGCCCACTATATGGTGTATTACTGTACTGTCACCCACCCACTGTGTGGTGTATCACCGTACTATCACCCACTTAAGGTGTGGTTTATCACTGTACCCTCACTCACACACTGTCGGGTGTATTACTGTACTTTCACCCACACACCGTCGGGTGTATCACTATGCTGTCACCAACCCATTGTTCAGTTTATCCCCGTGTTGTCACCCACCCAATGTGTGGTGTATCACTGTACTGTCATCTGCCGATTCTGTCCTTTATCACTGTACTCTCACCCACTCATTGTGTGGTTTATCACTGTACTGTCTCAAACTAATTTTGTGGTTCATCACTGCACTGTCACCCACCCATTGTCTGGTGTATCACTGTACTGTCATCCAGTCATTGTGTGGTTTATCACTGCTCTGTCACACACCCATTGTGTGGTTTATCACTGTGCTACCACCCACCCATTGTGTTCTGTATCACTGTACTGTCACCCACCCACTGTGTGGTTTATCACTGTACTGTGAACCACCCAATGTGATGTGTATAACTGTACTCTCACTCACCCATTGTTTGGTTTATAACTGTGCTGTCACCCTCCCTATGTGTGGTGTATTACTGTTTTGTCACGTACTCATTGTGTGGTTGATCACTGTGCTATCACCCACCCATTTTTCGGTTTATCACTTTGGTATCACCCTCACATTATGAGCTGTTTTACTGTACTCTCACCCACTCATTGTGTGGTTTATCACTGTACTGTCACCCACCCATTGTAAAGTTTATCCCTGTGCTGTGACCCACCCACTGTTTGGTGTATCACTGTACTGTCATCTACCTATTGTGTGGTTTTTTACTGTACTCTGACCCACTCATTGTGTGGTTTATCACTGTACTGTCACACACTCATTTTGTGGTGTATCCCTGTACTGTCACCCACCCATTGTGTGGTGTATACCTGCACTCTCACCCACTCATTATGCGGTTTAAGACTGTACTCTCACCCACCCATTGTGTGGTTTCTCACTGTACTGTCTTCCGAATTTTGTGTTTTGCATCTTTGTACTGTCACCCACCCATTGAGCTATGTATCAGTGTACTGTCACCCACCCATTGTGTGGTTTATCACCGTACCATCACCGACCTAAGTTATGTTTTATTACTGTACTGTCACCCACCCACCGGAGTGTGTATTACTGTACTGTCACCCACTTACCGTGCGGTGTATCACTGTCCTTTCACCCATCCATTGTTCGGTTTTATGATGTATTGTCTCCCACCCACTGTGTGGTGTATCACTGTACTGTCACCTACCTATTATGTGGTTTATCACTGTACTGTCACCCACTAATTATGCGGTGTACATCTCTGTACCTTCAACAGTCCACTACATGGTGTCTCACTGTACTGTCATCCACCCACTGTGTGGTTTATCACCGTACTGTCACCCAACTAAGTTGTCGTTGATCACTTTGCTGTCACCCACAAACCATCGTGTGTATTACTGTATTATCACCCACTTACCGTGCGGTGTATCACTATGCTGTCACCCACCCATTGTTCGTTTTATCACTGTGCTGTCACCCACCAATTGTTTTGTGAATCTCTGTACTGTCATCTATATAGTGTATGGTTTATTACTGTACTGTCACCCACCTATTGTTCAGTTTATCACTGTGGTATCACCCTCCCATTGTGTGGTGTATTACTATACTGTCACCCACTCATTGTGTGGTTTATCAGTGTACTGTCACCCACCAAATGTTTGGTTTATCAATGTGCTGTCACCCACCCGTTGTGTTGTGTATTACTATACTGTCTTCCACCCACTGTGTGGTTTATCACCGTGCTGTCACCCACATAAGGTGTAGTTTATCACTGTACTGTCACCCACCCACGGTCGGGTGTATTACTGTACTGTCACCCACTCACCGTGCGGTGTATTACTGTGCTGTCACCAACCCAATTTTCAGTTGATCCCTGTGTTTTCACCAACACAATGTGTGGTGTATCACTGTACTATCATCTACCTATTGTGTGGTTTATTACTGTACTGTCTCCCACTTATTGAGTGGTTTATCACTGTACTGTCACCCACTCATTTTGTGGTTTATCATTGTACTGTCACCCACCCATTGTGTGGTGTATTACTGTACTGTCACCCACTCATTGTGTGGTTAATATCTGTACCGTCACCCACTCATTCTGTAGTGTATAACTGTACTCTCACCCACTCATTATGCGGTTTATAACTGCACTGTCACCCACCCATTGTTTGGTTTATCAATGTGTTGTCACCCACCCATTGTTCGGTTTATCAATGTGCTGTCACCCACCCATTGTGTTGTGTATCACTGCACTGTCATCCGAACAATGTGTGGTGTATTATTGTACTGTCACCCACCCATTGTGCTATGTATCACTGTACTGTCACCCACCCATTATTCCGTTTATCACTGTGCTGTCACCCACCTATTGTGTTGTGTATTACTGTACTGTCATCTACCTATTGTGTGGTTTATCACTGTACTGTCAACCAAACATTTTTTGGTTTATTATTGTGCTGTCACCCTCCCGCTGTGTTATGGATTACTGTGCTGTCACCCACCCATTGTTCGGTCCCAGTCATTGTGTGGTTTATCACTGCACTGTCACCCACCCATTGTGTGGTTGATCACTGTCCTGACACCCAAACATTGTGTTGTGTATCACTGTACTGTCACCCACCCACTATGTGGTTTATCACTGTACTGTCAACCACCCAATGTGTGGTGTATAACTGTACTCTCACCAACCCATTGTTTGGTTTATAACTGTACAGTCACCCACCCATTGTGTGGTTTTTCACTGTTCTGTCATCCGAATTTTGTGTTTTGTATTTTTGTACTGTCACCCACCCATTGTGCTATGTATCACTGTACTGTCACCCACCCACAGTGTTGTTTATCACCGTACTGTCAACCACCTACGTTGTGGTTTATCACTGTACTGTCACCCACCCACTGTGGGGTTTATCACCGTACTGTCACCCACCTAAGTTGTCGTTTATCACTTTGCTGTCACCCACCCACCATCGTGTGTATTACTGTATTATCACCCACTTACCGTGCGGTGTATCACTGTGCAGTCACCCACCCATTGTTCGGTTTGTCACTGTGTTGTCTCCTACCCAAGATGTGGTGTTTTACTGTACTGTCATCTACCTATTGTGTGGTTTATCACTGTACTGTCACCCACCCACTGTCGGTTGTATTACTGGACTGTCAAGCACTCATTGTGTGGTTTATCACTGTACTGTCTCCCATTCAATTTGTGGTTCATCACTGCACTGTCACCCACCCATTGTCTGGTGTATCAGTGTACTGACAGCCAGTCATTGTGTGGTTTATCACTGCACTGTCACCCACCCATTGCGTGGTTGATCACTGTACTGTCACCCACCCACTGTGTGGTTTATCACTGTACTGTCAACCACCCATTGTGTCGTGTATAACTGTACTCTCACTAACCCATTGTTCGGTTTATAACTGTGCTGTCACCCACCCATTGTGTGGTTTATCACTGTACTGTCATCCGAATTTTGTGTTTTGTATTTTTGTACTGTTACCCACCCATTGTGCTATGTATCACTGTACTGTCACCTACCCACAGTGTGGTTTATCACCGTACTGTCAACCACCTACGTTGTGGTTTATAACTGTACTCTCACCCACCCTCCGGCGTGTGTATTACTGTACTGTCACCCACTTACCGTGCGGTGTATCACTGTGCTGTCACCCAGCCACTGTTCGGTTTTTTAATGTGTTGTCTCCCGCCCACTGTGTGGTGTATCACTGTACTTTCAGCAATATATTGTGTGGTTTATCACTGTACTGTTACCCATTCATTATGCGGTGTACATCTCTGTACCTTCAACCGTCCACTACATGGTGTATCACTGTACTGTCACCCACCCACTGTGGGGTTTATCACCGTACTGTCACCCACCTAAGTTGTCGTTTATCACTTTGCTGTTACCCACTCACCATCGTGTGTATTACTGTACTATCACCCACTTACCGTGCGGTGTATTACTGTGGTGTCACCCACCCATTGTTCGGTTTATCACTGTGTTGTCTCCCACCCAAGATGTGGTGTTTTAGTGTACTGTCATCTACCTATTGTGTGGTTTATCACTGTACTGTCACCCACTCATTGTGTGGTTTCTCACTGTACTGTCTCCCACTCATTTTGTGGTTTATTACTGCACTGTCACCCACCCATTGTGTGGTGTATCACTGTACTGTCAACCACTCATTGTGTGGTTTATCACTGTGCTGTCACCTACCCATTGTATGGTTTATCACTGTGCTGTCACCCAGCCATTTTGTAGGGTATCACTTTACTGTCACCGGCCCATAGTGTGAGGTTTAACTGTACACTCACCCACTCATTATGCGGTTTATATCTGTACTGTCACCCACGCATTGTGTGGTTTCTAACTGTACAGTCATCCAAACATTGTGTGGTGTATTATTGTACTGTCACGCACCCATCGTTTTTTGTATCTCTGTACTGTCACCGACCCACAGTGTGGATTATCACTGTGCTGTCATCCACCTATTTTTTGGTTTATTATTGTGCTGTCACCAACTTATTGTGTGGTGTATTACTGTGCAGTCATCGACGAATGGTTCGGTTTATCAGTGTGCTGTCACCCACCCATTTTTTTGTGTATCACTGTACTGTCATCCACCTATTGTGTGGTTTATTACTGTACTGTCACTGTACTGTATATATATATATATATATATATATATATATATATATATATATATATATATATATATATATATATATATATATATATATATATATATATATATATATATATATATATATATATATATATATATATATATATATATATATATATATATATATATATATATATATATATATATATATATTTATATATACTGTCACCCACTCATTGTGTATATGTAAAATACAAATGAACTGGAATATTTTTTTTTTTATTTTTATATAAACGTGGCGTGACTTATCCAGCAGGCATGTGTTTCTAAAATAATATCATATTTTAAAACATCAGATAAAATACTTACATGGAACATATGTTGGGGTATCTGGACAGAACAAAAGTGAGAAAAGAACAATTGTAATACATGTATTTTCCGTACAAGTAATTAATATATAATTTCTTCTTTTCAAGTCATTTTACTTGACAGATTCTTTGCCATTTTATTCTTGTTTTCCTGTATTCCATGTATTTTCCTTCAACATTCCACACGGATCAGGGACACAGTCAGACATCAATGGCAAATGAATGCATGGGGCACTACATAGTGTTTAACAATTTTTAAATCATGCGAATATATAAATAAATGATTTTACTCAGCTACAACTGGAGGCAAAGAAAAAACAACAAAGCGACAAAAAGTTATTTTTAGCAATGAAAAATTGTAGGTCACAGAAAAGCAGTAGGCTCCCAGTTTCAGACAAGATAAAAATACCTACATGGAGGCATGGTGGCTGATAAGGTGGCTAAACAGTGAACAAGGATACCAACAACTGAATTACTATCTGTTCACACAGTTTTCAGAAGGCTGGGCTGACCAGTCTAGTACAATGACAGCTGTCCAGGTAACATTATGTGTATCTGTGTGTGTGTGTACAGGCTGGGTGCGGATTGTGTGTCATTTTCCCCTTAAATAGATATTTCACTTTGGTAATTTTGTAATTTTGTACCCTGATGTTTTGGATTTATTTTTGTCGTTAACAACAATGTAGAATGTATGTAATACAACATATAATTATCCACTCAGCAGAGAATTTGGTGAATATATTTGTGTTGGTTAGTAAAGTAAGGTGTTTTGTGGAGACTTACCTGAGGTTGAAGTAGAAGGTGTTTGAACTGATGACGTTTCGCTGGAAACTGAAAGGTGTCTGGTGTTAATATACATATCTCTTATACGGGCCGTGTTATCTTTACGACTGTTGCGATGAGGAAGATTACTTATATGTATACGTGACAAAGGTGTCTGGTGTTAATATTCATATCCCCTGTATGGGCCGTACTACCTCTATGATGTGCAGTAGTCAGCAAATTCATGCACATGCTATGTATAATAGAAATGGTAGGAAATGGACTTCGGAGAGCTCTTTATCGTTTCAGTTAAAATTTTAAAATACTGCCTAAAATAAAATACAATTCAATACTGAAAGTTTTATGCCAGACCGTTTTGGCAGACGTGTCTAGCTGATTTTTTGCTGTTATTTGAAATAATAACAAATAGCTACTTTTGCAAAACGTAAGTCTCGTCTGCAAACGTGTTACCATTTCAACTTTGTGACTGACTTCGTCAAAAGTATAATACGTGCCTCTTGAAGTGTTTTTAAACTTTAAAATTAGTGAAAAGCTAAAAATAATACAGATGCTAGTCTGACCTGTATCAAGAGGTAATGATTTGAGTTATTCTTGATAAACACAGAAACATTACTTGATTAGCGAACATGGGTTGTAGAGCTTCTTTAATAAACAAAGGGATACTTTTATTGCCCACCACACACTGTGTTACCTCGACATTGTGGAACTACTTTCTGTATTTTGTTGGTTAATTTACAGCCACTGAGGCCTAGTTCCGTTACAATCTTCTTCATTATCACCAGTAAATGGATTCAAAGCATGGCATTTGATTTCTTTACTTATTTATTTTGTGCTGTACGCTAAATATTCCACTAATAATTGGTGAACAAAAGTTTTGTTCAGACTTTACCTGATGTTGTTTCGGTCGTAGCGCCAGTTGTTGTAGGCCCTAAAATAGAATGAACTGTTTTACACACCCTTTCAATTTTTCCTCACTCAGGGTCTCAATAACCGTTGTGTAAAACAAAGTTGTTCAAATACTTCGCTAAATCACATTCTCATCCTTTTCGAACAAGCCTTGAGTAGCAATTAAATTAGTAAATACATAACAGAAACACTCTGAAGCCTAGGCACATAAATTTTAAAAAAATTATTCAAGAACATAAAAAAAAACAAAGAAAAAAAAACACATACAAACAGAAAAGGAACAGTTACATGTAACCCGGCCGGTCAAGTGTGAGACAAATTATGTAATAATATGTAAAAGAGTAGTTAAATTTAGTAAAGGTAGAAGTTGAAGTTAGGACTTTGGTAGGTATGAAATCAATTAAAAACGTAAACAGCCCCTGTCACAGAGATCATTAATTATTTTAAAACGTATTCACAGAAAAGTAACACCCCCCCCCCCCACCCCAAACACACCCCAAAAGGATTGGAATACTGAAATGTAAACCATCCAGTCGATTGTGTGGCTGATTATATGTAAAAGAGGTGAGAAAACAACATCGTTATTTCAATGGGGTAATGTTGTATTGATTAGCCACATTGAATTTTCTTTGCCCTGCATTTCCGGTGTCTTTCCTAATCAAATGTCTTTTTCAATTTTATTAAAGATGTCTTAAAAGATCTTTTTAATAAACCATAGGACAGTTTTATTGCCCATCACATAAAGTATTTTCCTCCATCGTGGACATCAAAACAACTGTCTTTGTTTACAAGAGGCATATCCCCCACCCACCCACCCGCCAGCAGTGCCATTATTTGTGACTCCTATGTTGTCGTCACTCTTACCATTCACAATGTAATGTTCCACACTTTATTTTTCTGCTCAATTAATTTTCTGATCGTCTTTTATTTACCAGCTGTAAATTTAGCCCCGTGCTTTTACAGCCTAGTGAATATCAGGCTGGCGTTTATACTTTATTGTCACCCACTCACCGTGCGGTGTATCACTGTGCTGTTACCCACCCATTGTTCGGTTTATCACTGTGCTGTTACCAACCCATTGTTCAGATTATAACTGTGCTTTAACCCACAAATTGTTCGGTATATCACTGTGCTGTCACCCACCCATTGTGTGGTTTATCGCTGTGCTGTCGCCCACCCACTGTGCGGTGTATCACTGGGCTGTCACCTATCCACTGTGTGGTTTATCACTGTACTGTCACCCACCCATTGTGTGGGGTATAACTGTGCTCTTACCGACTCACTATGCGGTTTAACACTGTGCTGACACCCACTTATTGTGTGGTTTCTCACTGTGCTGTCATCCAAAAATTGTGTGGTTTCTCACTGTATTGCCACCCGCCCATTGTGTTGTGCATCACAGTACTGTCACCCACCCACAGTGTGGTGTATCACTGTACTGTCATTCACCCATTGTGTGGTTTATTACTGTACTGTTACCCACCTATTGTTATGTTTATCACTGTGGTGTCACCCACCCATTGTGTGGTGTATCACTGTACTGTTACACCCTTAATGTGTGGTATTTTACTGTACTGTCACCCATCTACCGTGTGGTGTATCGCTGTAATGTCACCCACTGACTGTGTGGTGTATTGCTGTAGTGTCACTGACTCATTGTTTGGTGCATGACTGTACTGTCACCCACGCATTGTATGGTTTATCACTGTACTGTCACCCACTCCTTATGCGGTGTATATCTGTGTACCTTCAACGGAACACTATATGGCGTATTACTGTATTGTCACTCACCCACAATGTGATTAATTACCGTACTGTCACCCACCTAAGGTGTGGATTATCACTGTACTCTCACCCACCCACTGTGTGGTTTAACACTGCTGTCACCAACCTATTGTTCGGTTTATCACTGTACTGTCACCCACATACTGTGTGGTGTATATCTGTTCTCTCAACCACTCATTATGGGGTTTATAACTTTACTTTCAACCACTCACCGTGCGGTGTATCACTGTGCTGTCACCCTCTCATTGTTCGGTGTATCACCCTACCGACATCTACCTTTTGTGTGGTTTATCACTTTACTGTCACCCACTCAATGTGTGGTTTATCACTGTACTGTCAGTAGTGTATCATTGTACTGTCATCCAAACATTGTGGGGTGTATTACTGTTCTGACACCCACTCACTGTGTGGTGTAAAACTGTACTCTTACCGACTCATAATGCGGTTTAACACTGTGCTGTCATTCACCTATTGTGTGGCTTCTCACTGTATTGTCATCCAAACATTGTGTGTGGTATGTTTGTACTGCCATCCGGCCATTGTGTTGTGTATCACTGTACTGTCACCCACCCACAGTATGGTGTATAACTCTGCTGTCAACCACCCATTGTTCGGTTTATAACTGTGGTGTAACCCGCCAATTGTCCTGTTTATCACTGTGGTGTCACCCACCCGTTGTTCTGTTTATCACTGTGGTGTCACCCACACATTGTTCGGTATATCACTGTGGTGTTATCTACCTATTGTTAGGTTTATCACTGTGCTGTCACCCACCCACCGTGTGGTGTATTACTGTAGTGTCACTAACCCATTGTTTGGTTTATCACTATGCTGTCACTCACACGCTGTGTTTTAATTCACTGTACTGTCACCCACCCACTGTGTGGTTTATCTTTGTACTGTCACCCACCAATTGTTCGTTTTTTCAATGTACTGTTACCCACCCATTGTATGGTTTATCACTGTACTGTCACCCACTCATTATGCGATGTACATCTCTGTAACTTCAACCGCCCACTACATGGCGTATCACTCTACTGTCTCCCATTAACTGTGTGGTTTATCACTGTACTCTCACCCAACCACCGTCGGGTGTTTTACTGTTCTGTCACCCAGTCACCGCGCGGTGTATCACTGTGCTGTCACCCATCCATTGTTCGGTTTATCACTGGGTTGTCACCCACCCACTGTGTGTTTTATCACTGTATTGACCTCTACCTATTGTGTGATTTATCACTGTACTGGCAACCACTTATTGTGTGGTGTATCACTATAATGTCATCCACCCACTGTGTGGTTTATCACTGTACTTTCACCCACCCATTGTGTGGAGTATAACTGTACTGTCACAAACTCACTTTGTGGTGTATAACTGCGCTCTTACCGACTCATTATGCGGTTTAACACTGTGCTGTCACCCACGCATTGTGTGGTTTCTCACTTTACTGTCATCCAAACATTGCGTGGTGTATTGTTGTACTGCCACCCGCCCAATGTGTTGTGTATCACTGCACTGTCACCAACCCACAGTGTGGTGTATCACTGTACTTTCATTCACCCATTGTGTGGTTTATTACTGTACTGTCATCCATCCTTTGTTAGGTTTATCACTCCCAGGGTCTCAAACACTGTTGTGTAAGAATAAAGTTGTTCAAATACTTCGCTTAATCACATACTCATCCTTTTTGAGCAAGCCTTGAATAGCAATTAAATTATTAAATACATTAAAAAATGATAAATTTATCAATATTTCTTCAAGAACAAAAAAAAAAGAAAAAAAAATACAAAGAGAATAGGAACAGTTACTGTACTGTCACCCACTCATTCTGTTGTGTATTTCTGTAGTATCACCCACTCATTGTGTGGTTTAACAGTGTGCTGTTATCCAAACATTGTGTGGTGTATTGTTGTACTCTATCCCACTCATTGTGTTGTGTATAACTGTACTGTCATCCAAACATTGTGTGGTGTGTTATTGTACTGTGACCCACCCATTGTGTTGTGTATCGCTGTATTGACATCTACCTATTGTGTAGTTTATCACTACACTGTCACCAACGCACCGTGTGGTGTATCACTGTAATGTCACTCACCCACTGTGTGGTGTATTACTGTAGTGTCACTCACCCATTATTTGGTGTATCGCTGTACTGTCACTCACACATTGTGTGTTTTATCACTGTGCTGTCACTCACCATTTGTTCGGTTTATTACTCTGCTGTCATCTACCGATTCCGTCCTTCATCACTGTACTGTCACCCACTCATTGTGTTGTTTATCACCGTACTGTCACTCACCTAAGTTGTGGTTTATCACTGTACTCTCACCCACCCACCGGCGTGTGTATTACTGTACTGTCACCCACTTACCGTGCGGTGTATCACTGTGCTGTCACCCAGGCATTGTTCGGTTTATCAATGTGTTGTCTAACACCCACTGTGTGGTGTATTACTGTACTGTCACCTACCTATTGTGTGGTTTATCACTGTACTGTCACCCACTCATTATGCGGTGTACATCCCTGTACCTTCAACCGTCCACTACATGGTGTATTACTGTACTGTGACCCACCCACTGTGTGGTTTATCACCGTACTGTCACCCACCTAAGTTGTCGTTTATCACTGTGCTGTTACCCACCCACCATCGTGTGTATTACTGTACTATCACCCACTTACCGTGCGGTGTATCACTATGCTGTCACCCACACATTGTTCGCTTTATCACTGTGTTGTCTCCCACCCAAGATGTGGTGTTTTACTGTACTGTCATCTACCTATTGTGTGGTTTATCACTGTACTGTCACCCACTTATTGTGTGGTTTCTCACTGAACTGTCTCCCACTCATTTTGTGGTTTATTACTGCACTGTCCCCCACCCATTGTTTGGTGCATCACTGTACTGTCACCCACTCATTGTGTGGTTTATCACTGTGCTGTCACCTACCCATTGTATGATTTATCACTGTGCTGTCACCCAACCATTTTAAGGGGTATCGCTTTTCTGTCACCCGCCCACAGTTTGAGGTTTAACTGTACACTCACCCACTCATTATGCGGTTTATATCTGTACTGTCACCCACCCATTGTGTGGTTTCTAACTGTACGGTCATCCAAACATTGTGTGGTGTATTATTGTACTGTCAACCACCCATCGTTTTGTGTATCACTGTACTGTCACCCACCCACAGTGTGGATTATCACTGTGCTGTTATCCACCTATTTTTCGGTTTATCATTGTGCTGTCACCCACCCATTGTGTTTTGTTATTGCTGTGCTGTCATCGACGAATGGTTCGGGTTAACAGTGTGTTGTCACCCACCCATTGTCTTGTGTATCACTGTACTGTCATCCACCCATTGTGTGGTTTATCACTGTACTGTCATCCACCTATTGTGTGGTTTATTACTGTACTGTCACTGTACTATATATATATATATATATATATATATATATATATATATATATATATATATATATATATATATATATATATATATATATATATATATATATATATATATATATATATATATATATATATATATATATATATATATATATATATATATATATATATATATATATTTATATATATATATATATATATATATATATATATATATATATATATATATATATATATATATATATATATATATATATATATATATATATATATATATATATATATGTATATATATACTGTCACCCACTCATTGTGTATATGTAAAATACAAATGAACTGGAATATATATATTTTTATTTTTATATAAATGTGGCGTGACATATCCAGCAGGCATGTGTTTCTAAAATAATATCATATTTTAAAACATCAGATAAAATACTTACATGGAACATCTGTTGAGGTATCTTAGCAGAACAAAAGTGAGAAAAGAACAATTGTAATACATGTATTATCCGTACAAGTACTTAATACATATTTTCTTCTTTTTATCAAGTCATTTTAGGTGACGGATTCTTTGCCATTTTATTCCATTTTCCCTGTATTCCATGTATTTTCCTCCAACAATCCTCACGAATCAAGGTCAGACATCAATGGCAAATGAATGCATGGGGCACTACATAGTGTTTAACAATTTTTAAATCATTTGAATAAATAAATAAATGATTTTACTCAGCTACAGCTGGAGGCAAAGAAAAAACAACAAAGCGACAAAAATAATTTTCGGCAAAGAAAAATTGTAGGTCACAGAAAAGCAGTAGGCTCCCAGTTTCAGATGAGATAAAAATACCTACATGGAGGCATGGTGGCTAATAAGGTGGCTAAACAGTGAACAGGGATACCAACAACTGAATTACTATCTGTTCACACAGTTTTCAGAAGGCTGGGCTGACCAGTCCTAGTACAATGACAGCTGTCCAGGTAACATTATGTGTATCTGTGTGTGTGTGTGTATGTACAGGCTCGGGCGTATTGTGTGTCATTTTCCTCTTAAATAGATATTTCACTTTGGTAATTTTGTAATCTTGTACCCTGATGTTTTGGATTTATTTTTGTCGTTAACAACAATGTAAAATGTATGTAATACAACATATAATTATCCACGCAGCAGAAAATTTGGTTGATATATTTGTGTTGGTTAGTAAAGTAAGGCGTTTTGTGGAGACTTACCTGAGGTTGAAGTAGAAGGTGTTTTGAACTGATGACGTTTCGCTGGAAACTGAAAGGTGTCTGGTGTTAATATACATATCTCTTATACGGGCCGTGTTATCTTTACGACTGTTGCGATGAGGAAGATTACTTATATGTATACGTGACAAAGGTGCCTGGTGTTAATATACATATCCCCTATGTGGGCCATACTACCTCTATGATGTGCAGTAGTCAGCAAATTCATGCACATGCTATGTATAATAGAAATGGTAGGAAATGGACTTCGGAAAGCTCTTTATCGTTTCAGTTAAAATTTTAAAATACTGCCTAAAATAAAATATAATTCAATACTGAAAGTTTTATGCCAGACCGTTTTGGCAGACGTGTCTAGCTGATTTTTTGCTGTTATTTGAAGTAATAACAAATAGTTACTTTTGCAAAACGCGAGTCTCGCCAACAAACGTGTTACCATTTCAAGTTTGTGACTGACTTCGTCAAAAGTATAATACGTGCCTCTTAATGTGTTTTTAAACTTTAAAATTAGTGAAAAACTAAAAAAAAAATACAGATGCTAGTCTGACCTGTTTCAAGAGGTAATGATTTGAGTTATTCTTGATAAACACAGAAACATTACTTCATTAGCGAACATGGGTTGTATAGCTTCTCTAATAAACAAAAGGACACTTTTATTGCCCACCACACACTGTGTTACATAGTCATTGGGGAACTACTTTCTGTATTGTGTTGGTGGATTTACAGCCACTGAGGCCTAGTTCCGTTACAATCTTCTTCATTATCACATGTAAATGGTTTCAAAGCATGGCATTTGATTTCTTTACTTATTTATTTTGTGCTGTACGCTAAATATTCTACTAATAATTGGTGAACAAAAGTTTTGTTCAGACTTTACCTGTTGTTGGTTCGGTCGTAGCGCCAGTTGTTGTAGGCCCTGAGAATAGAATGAACTGTTTTACACACCCTTTCAATTTTTCCTCACTTAGGGTCTCAGACACCGTCGTGTAAGAATAATGTTGTTCAAATACTTCGCTAAATCACATTCTCATCCTTTTCGAGCAAGCCTTGAATAGCAATTAAATTAGTAAATACATATAAAAACACTCTGAAGCCTAGGCACATAAATTTTAAAAAAATTATTAAAGAACATAAAAAACACACAAAAAACACATACAAACAGAAAAGGAACAGTTACATGTAACCCGGCCGGTCAAGTGTGAGACAAATTATGTAATAATATGTAAAAGAGTAGTTAAATTTAGTAAAGGTAGAAGTTTAAGTCAGGACTTTGGTAGGTTTGAAATCAGTTAAAAATGCAAATAGCCCCTGTCGCAGAGATCATTAATTATTTTAGAACGTATTCACAGAAAAGAACCCCCCCTCCCCACCCCCCAAACACACCCCAAAGGATTGGAATACTGAATGTAAACCATCCAGTCGATTGTGTGGCTGATTAAATGTAAAAGAGGGGAGAAAACAACATCGTTATTTCAATGGCAAAATGTTGTATTGATTAGCGACATTGAATTTTCTTTGCCAAACATTTCCAGTGTCTTTTTTAATCAATGTCTTTTTCAATTTTATTAAAGATGTCTTAAAAGACCTTTTTAATAAACAACAGGACAGTTTTATTGCCAACCACATAAGGTATTTTCCTCAATCGTGGACATCAAAACAACTGTCTTTGTTTACATGAGGCATATCCCCCACCCACCCACCCGCCAGCAGTGCCATTTTTTTGTGAGTCCTATGTTGTCGTCACTCTTACCATTAACAATGTAATGTTCCACACTTTATTTTTCTGCTCAATTAATTGTCTGATCATCTTTTATTTACCAGCTGTAAATTTAGCCCCGTGCTTTTACAGCCTAGTGAATATCAGGCTGGCGTTTATACTTTATTGTCACCCACTCACCGTGCGGTGTATCACTGTGCTGTTACCCACCCATTGTTCAATTTATCACTGTGCTGACACCCACCAATTGTTAAGTTTATTACTGTGCTGTCACCCGCCCATTGTGTGATTTATCACTGTACTGTCACCCACTCATTGTGCGGTGTATAACTATACTGTCACCCACAAATTGTTGTGGTGTCTCACTGTACTGTCATCCAAACATTGTGTGGTGCATTATTGTACTGTCACCCAACCATTGTGTTGTGTATCACTGTATTGTGATCCACCTATTGTGTGGTTTATCACTGTACTGTCACCCACCCACCGTGTGGTGTATTACTGTAGTGTCACTAACCCATTGTTTGGTTTATCACTATACAGTCACTCACACACCGTGTGTTTAATCACTGTACTGTCACTCACTCATTCTGTGGTTTATCACTGTGCTGTCACCCCTCCACTGTGTGGTTTAAACACTGTGCTGTCACCCAACCATTGTGTTGTGTCTCACTGTACTTGTCACCCACATACACTGTCACACACTTAGTATGCTGTTTATGACTGTACTGCCACACACTAATTGTGTGCTTTCTCACTGTACTGTCATCCAGACATTATGTGGTGTATTACTGTACTGTCACCCACCCATTGTGCTGTGTATCTCTGTGCTGTCACCCACCCACAGCATGGTGTATCACAGTGCTCTTACCCACCATTTGTTTGGTTCATCACTTTGCTCTCACCCACCCAATGTTCGATTTATTACTGTGCTGTCACCCATCCAATTTGTTGTGTATTAGTGTACTGTCATCTACCTATTGTGTGATTTATCACTGTACTTTCTCCCACAGATTGTTCGGTTTATTACTGTACTGTCAACCACCCATTGTGTGGTGTATTAGGGTGCTGTCACCCATCCATTGTTCGGTTTATCACTGTGCTGTCTTCCACCGATTGTGTGGTGCATCACTGTACTGTCACCCACCCATTGTGTGGTTTGTCACTGTACTGTCACCCACTTACGGTGTGGTTTATCACTGTACTCTCACCCACCCACCATGTGGTTTATTTCTGTACTGTCACCCATTTTTGTGTGGTGTATTACTGTAGTATAACCCACTCAGTGTGTGGTTTATTAGTGTACTGTTATCCAAAGATTGTGTGGTGTATTGTTGTACCATAACCCACTTATGTGCTGTGTATTACTGTACTGTCACCCACCCATTGTGTGGGTTATAACTGTACTGTAATCCATTCATTGTGTGTTTTTTTCTGTGTTGTCATCCACCTATTGTGTTGTGTATCATTGTACGATAATCCCCCCCAAACTGTGTAAGGTATCACTGTACTGTCACCCACTCATTGTGTGCTTTATTACTGTACTATCTCCAACCCATTGTGTGGTTTATCATTGTTCTGTCATCCACACATTGTGTTGTGTATCACTGTGCTGCCACCCACCCAATGCGTGGGGTATTACTGTAGGGTCACCCACCCACTGTGTGGTGTATAACTGTACTCTCACCCACTCATTAGGCGGTTAATAACTGTACTGTCACCCACCCAATGTGTGGTTTTCCACTGTTCTGTCATCCAAACATTGTATAGTGTATTTTTGTACTGTCACCCACCCATTGTGTTGTGTATCACTGGTGTATCACTGTGCTGTAATCCACCTACAGTGCGGTTTATCACTGTGCTCTAACCCACCCATTTTTCGCTATATCACTGTGCTGTCGCCCACCCATTGTGTGGTTTATCAGTGTACTGTTATACAAACATTGCGTGGTGTATTGTTGTACTCTAACCCATTGACTGTGTTGTTTATTACTGTACTGTCATCCACCTATTGTGTGGGGTATCACTGTACTGTCACCCACCCATTATGGGGGGTATCAGTGTACTGTCACCCACCCACTGTGTAGTGTATAAGTGGGCTCTCACCCACTTTTTATGGGCTTGAAAACTGTACTGTCACCCACCCGGTGAGTGATTTCTTACTGTACTCTCATCAAAACATTGTGTGGTGCATTATTGTACTGTCACCCCCCCCCCCCCCCCCACCCCCCCAATTGTTAGGTTTCTCACTCATCAGCAGTGTGCTGTGTCACTGTTCTGTCACTCACCCACAGTGTGGTGTATCTTTGCGCTGTCACTTACACACTGTGTGTTTTATCAGTGTACTGTCATCTACCTGTTGTGTTGTGTATCAATGTACTGTCACTCTCTCATTGTGTGGTTTATCACTGTACTGTCACCCACTCATTGTGTGGTTTATTACTGTTCTGTTACCCACCCATTGTGTAGTGTAACACTGTACTGTCACCCACTAATTGTATGCTTTATCACTGCACTGTCACCCACTCATTGTGTGGTTTATCACTGTTCTGTCACCCACACTTTGTGTTGTGTATTACTGCAATATCACAAACCCACTGTGTGGTTTAACACTGTACTGTCATTAACCCACTGTGTAGTGTAACACTGCACCGTCATCCAATCATTGTGTGGTTTATTAGTGTACTTTCACCCACCCACTGTGTGGTGTATAACTGTGCTCTCACCCACCCACTGTGTGGTGTATAACTGCACTCTCACCCACTTATTATGCTGTTTATAACTGCACTGTGACCCACCCTTTGTGTGGTTTCCTACTGTACTTTCATCCAAACATTGTATAGTGTATAATTGTACTATCACCCACCCATTTTGTTTTATCACTGTACTGTCAACCCACCCACTGTGTGGTGTATAACTGTCCTTTACCCATTCATTATGCGGTTTAAAGACTGTATTGTCAGCCACTCACTGTGTTGTTTCTCAATGTACTGTCGTCAGAACATTGTGTGGTGTATTGTTGTACTGTCACCTACCCATTGTTAGGTTTCTCACTGTTGTGTCACTCACCCATTGTGTTGTGTATCACTGTACTGTCAACCACCCACAGTGTGGTGTATCACTTTGCTGTCAGTTACAAACTGTGTATTTTATCACTGTACACTCTCTTCTACCTATTGTGTGGTTTATCACTGTACTGTCACCCACTCATTTTGTGGTTTATCACTCCCACTCATTGTGTGGTTTATCACCGTACTCTCACCCACCCAAGGTGTGGTGGATCACTGTACTGTCACCCACCCATTGTGTGGATTCTCACTGTACTGTCACCCACCTACGGTGTGCTTTATCTCTGTACTTGTGCTATAATTTAATTTTTTTGAAACGTGGCGTGACATATCCAGCAGGCATGTGTTTCTAAAATAATATTATATTTTAAAACATAAGATTAAATACTTACATGTAACAGTTGTTGGTGTACCTAGACAGAACAAAAGTGAGAAAAGAACAATAGTAATACATGTATTGTCCGTGCATGTAATTAAAGCATACTTTCTTCTTTTTATCAAGTCATTTTAGGTGACAGATTCTTTGCAATTTTATTTTATTTTTGTTTTCCTGTATTCCTGCTTTTTCCTCCAACAATCCACACAGATCAAGGACACAGTCAGACATCAATGGCAACTGAGCGCTTGGGGCACTACATAGTACTTAACAATTTCCCGATCATTTGACGACCAGGAGTTATTAGGAGTGTGTATATATACTGTGGGCATGAACTTTGCGAAGGGCCGTGGTTTGCCCTGATTTCCTTTAGCCACTTACCTGAAATGTGTACAATAATTGAATATTTTTAAACGTGGCGTCAAATATCCAGTGGGCAAGTGTTTCTAAAATAATATCATATTTGATCACCTAAGATAAAATACTTACATATAACGGTTGTTGTCTGGGTACCTAAACAGAACAAAAGTGAGAAAAGAACAACTGTAATACATGTATTATCCGTACATGTAATTAATACATATTTTCTTCTTTTTATCAAGTCATTTTAGGTGACGGATTCTTTGCCATTTTATTCCTATATTCAAGATGACCTGATTAATTCGATGTTTTATATTCCTGTTTTTCCTCCAACAATCCACACGGGTCAAGCGCCCAGTCAAGCATGAACAGGAAATGAAAGCTTGGGGTTCTACAGTGTACTTAACAATTTTCCAATCATTTGACGACCAGGAGTTATTAGGAGTGTGTATATATACTGTGGACATGAACCTTGCGAAGGGCCGTGGTTTGCCCTGATTTCCCTTAGCCACTTACCTGAAATGTGTACTATAATTGAATCTTTTAAACGTGGCGTCAAATGGGCAAGTGTTTCTAAAATAATATCATATTTTATCACCTAAGATAAAATACATACATGTAACGGTTGTTGTTTGGGTACCTAAACAGAACAAACATGAGAAAAGAACAACTGTAATACATGTATTATCCGTACATGTAATTAATACATATTTTCTTCTTTTCATCAAGTCATTTTAGGTGACTTATTCTTTGCCATTTTATTCCTATATTCAAGATGACCTGATTAATTCGATGTTTTATATTCCTGTTTTTCCTCCAATAATCCACACGGGTCAAGCACACAGTCAAGCATGAACAGGAAACGAAAGCTTGGGGTTCTACAGTGTACTTAACAATTTTCCAATCATCTGACGGCTAGGAGTTATTAGGAGTGTGTATATATACTGTGTCTCATTGAGGCAGGGTGAGTCCAATCCGCCAAAGTGCTGCCGCAGCTGAAGTATCGTGCTGAAGAGACCAGACATGTCCCATTTTACTGACACCAGACCAAGCTCTCACGTTTCTTAGCTCTCTCTGCTGAGTGCCAAGCAAGTACCACTTTTAAAGGCTGTCTGCATATTGATTTAACGCTTCCATTTGAACAAGGCCTTTCTTATACAGACACCATCCCATGTAAACATATTTTGTTTTACACATACATGTATGTTCCTTAAAAATCAACTTGGTGTATATTTTTCTGATGGGATTTACTTTCATACCTATCGTATTATCACTTCAATGTGTAACTCCAACAGTCAATGCACTTGATCGTACACATGTATCGACGGACTACAAACTCAGGTAAGTTGACAAGAGACCATGTTTCATTGGTTCTGGGTGTGTCCATTTGCCTTCTAGAACGCGGTCGTTGTTGCTCTTAATCTGCTGTCTTGGGATTTTAGCTTAAGGTCACAACAAGTCATAAGTAAATGGACATTTACATATTGTCTTGGCATTCAAAACGTCCATGATTCATACACGTAACTACGGCTTTGCAGCTCATGCCTTCTTTTTTTGTTTTACCTACGGTCAAAAAAAAAAAAGTAAAAAAAAAAATGTCCTGATTGTAGGTTGTTAAATTTATTAACACTGGTTGGGGAATGCAAGCGTCGATTTTAAATGTTTAATCGTCACTGGGATGACCGCATGCCGAGATGTAAGCAATTACTTATGGTCTGTGGATTAAGACAATAATCCACATGCATGATCCAAAGGCCTAAGCACAGCTTTACGACTATTTTTTTTTGTTATAGTTGCGATAAATGCAGGAAGGTTTCTGTGCACACACGCACGCTATATACACATGCATATGTAAGTAAAAGGCAATTGGTCATCGACGAATTGAAAACTGCACAAAAATCAATGTATCCATTCGTTAAGAAAAACATAATAACTAAGATAGGAATGAACAAAATTCTGGTAGTGTCATGACGAGCCTTACGCGTTTGAATCCGTGGGCCAGTGATGGTGGTGGTGGTGGATGCACATGTTTGGGTCCAGTAATTAAACACCAGTAAAACTGAAATAATCGAAAGCAAACAAATGAATAACAATAAATAAAACATGTCATCAGCAGGTTTTGGTAGATTTCGGTAAGATACTTTTTGCTTATTTAGTGTAACAGTAAAAAAACAAAAACAAATAAACAAGTTAAACCCATTCTATTTATTTGTTTATGTTTTTTTTTTAATTTGTTCAGTATGGAAACCGACAGAGGACATCTTACTACCTCCCTAGCTCGTCCTTTCTAACACAAAACGAGGCAGCGAGGTAATGAGGTGGCAAAGCGATGTAGAGAAGTAAGTCATGTCGCTGTCTCGCTATCTCACTTCGTTACCTCGCTGCCTCAAACTGTATTAAAAGGGTCGAGGTAGCAAGATGTCACCTTTCGGCTTCAGTAGTTCAGTGCTACTCTCAAGGATTTTCTTGTTTCTTGCAGTCATTTTAAAGGTGAACAAGGAAGCAGGAGTGCAGTATGTAACCACTGGCAATATACCGAGTGCCATATGTAAATCACTGACAATATACCGAGTGCCATACGTAAATCACTGACAATATACCGAGTGCCAAATGTAAATCACTGACAATATACCGAGTGACATATGTAAATCACTGGCAATATACCGGTGCCATATGTAAATCACTGACAATATACCGAGTGCCATATGTAAATCACTGACAATATACCGAGTGCCATATGTAAATCACTGACAATAGACCGAGTGCCATATGTAAACCACTGGCAATATACCGAGTGCCATATGTAAATCACTGACAATATACCGAGTCCCATATGTAAATCACTGACAATATACCGAGTCCCATATGTAAACCACTGGCAATATACCAAGTGCCATATGTAAATCACTAACAACAAACCGAGTGCCATATGTAAATCATTGACAATATACCAAGTGCCATATGTAAATCACTGACAATATACCGAGCGCCATATGTAAATCACTGACAACATACCGAGCCCCATATGTAACCACTGGCAATATACCGAGTGCCATATGTAAATCACTGACAATAGACCGAGTGCCATCTGCAAATCACTGACAATACACCGAGTTCCATATGTAAATGACTGACAATATAAAAAGGGAGCCATATGTAAATCACTGACAATATATCGAGTATCATATGTAAACTACTGGCAACATACATTAAACCTTTTCATACCAGTGGTATCTAATGAACGACTAAACTATGCAAACGGCCACAGCTGTGGGGGAAATTCGGGTTCTCTCTCCAATGCAGAAATGTTGCTTTAGCCATTAAAAGACAAGCCCTTCTGGCAATTACAGAGGATATTGCGGTATGTTATGGGACTAAGTCCCATTAGTTTATTTATTTTTTTAGTCGACTCCATATTGAAAAACGTTTGACTGATACGATGCTCACTTTACGGCTGGGGTAAACCGTAGGACGTGGGAAGGTCTTTCAACAACCTGCAGATGACCGTGTGTTTTCTTGGGTACGGCGTATATATATATATATATATATATATATATATATATATATATATATATATATATATATATATATACTCGGCACACAGCGTAATGATATATATATATATCATTACGCTGTAGTGTGCCGAGTTCTGTGCCTGTATAAAGATACTTACGCGGTTTCATTTCTTGAATTAGCCTGACCAAACATTAAGCAATGCCCGTGGAACTACTACCAAACATTTACATCACAGGTGAAATGTCGTGTTTGCCACCGTCGTATTTATTTATCCACTGTATATGTGAATGATGTTTAACACTGTACTAGAAAATTTTTTCTTTTACTTGCGTGAAGGTGTCCAGTTGTCTGTTTCAAGAACACTAAAGCCTCCGAAACAGACAAAGCAAGTTTTACTTACCCAGTATGTACAAGTTGGTTAACAACGGCATCGTAATCTGCTGCAAAAAGAGAAATAATTTGGTAAATTTAAATAAAATATTGTGGAATACTGACCAAACGACAGAAATGAAAAGAGCCAAAACAAAACACAACCAAAGCGATTTATCAATATGCAATTGCTTAAATGTCGTTAAATGATGGCGTATAAAGCCTAAACGTCACATGTTTAACAGAGCACTACAGAAACAAGACATTGTTTTATTTATCTGATTGGTGTTTTACCCCGTACTTAAGGAAATTTCACTTATACAACTACAACCAGCATTTTGGTGGGAGGAAGCGGACAGAGCCCGGGTGAAACCCACGACTATCCGCAGGTTGCTGGATGACCGTTTTTACGTCCGACGCAAAGATAAACAACGGGCCAGTGGAAAGAACCATTGCAAACCGATAATCATTCTCTGGGTCAATAATTTCTTTTCAACTTACTCAGGGCTTAGCATTAGACAATAACATTACGTTTATTGTGGAATCAGCCAGATAATAGATTTAAAGTTTACCAAATTGCTTAGGCGATCAAACATGTACAAACGCTAACATAGAAACAAAAAAATACCCGACGTGACACCATGAATTTCGCCAGTCCCAAAATCGTTTTTTTCCCTTCTAATTTCATTTTTTTCTTTCTTTATTGTTGGTTAATGCCAACAGGCCTTTCACTAAGTTTTCATTTAAGCGATGCATGGAGAAAAGTTCTGTGGGTTTAAATGGCCTGAATGGTGGGTGGAAATAACGTGAGAGGTGGGTGCAAAAAACCTGAATGGCGGGTGGAAATAACCTGTGTGGTGGGTGAAAATAACATGAGTGGCGGATGGAAATAACCTGCGTGGTGGGTGGAAATAACGTGAGTATTGGGAGGAAAGAAACTGAGGGATGTGTGGATACAACCTGAGTGGTGGGTACAAAAACCCCGAGTGGTGGGTGAAATTAACCTGAGTGGTAGGTTTAAATATCCTGAGTGGTGGATGGAAATAACCTGCGTGGTGGGAGGAAAGAACGTGAGTATTACGTGGAAATAAACTGAGGGATGTGTGGATACAATCTGAGTGGTGAGTGAAAATAACCTGAGTTGTGGGTTGAAGCAACCTGAGTGATGGGTTTTAATACCCTAAATGGTGGGTGGAAAAAAGGTGAGTGGTGAATGCAAATAAGGTGAGTGGTGGGTGGAAAAAACCTGAGTGATGGGTGGAAATATCTTAATTGATGAGGGGAATAACCTGAATGGTGGTTGAAGAAAACTCGAGTGGTGGGTGAAATTAAAAGGAGTGGTGGGTTTAAATGGCCTGAATGTTGGGTGGAAATAACCTGAGTGGCGGGTGTAAATAATCTGAGTGGTGGGTGAAAATATCCTGAGTGATGGGTGGAAATAACCTGAGAGGTGGGTGGAATAACTTGAATGGTGGATGGAAACAACCTGAGTAGTGGGTGGAAACAGCCTGATTGGTGGGTTTAAAAAACTTTAGAGGTGGGTATAAATAACCTGAGTGGCGGGTGTAAATAACCTGAGTGGTGGGTGGAAATAACTTGAGTGGTAGGTGGAAATATCCTGAGTGATGGTGGAAACAGCCCCATTGGTGGGTGGAAATAACCTGACGGGTAGGTGGAATTAACCTGAGTGGTGGGTGGAAATAACTTGAGTGGTGGGTGTAAATATCCTGAGTGATGGTGTAAATAACCTGAGTGTTGGGTGGAAATAACTTGAGTGGTAGGTGGAAATATCCTGAGTGATGGTGGAAACAGCCCCATTGGTGGGTAGAAATAACCTGACGGGTAGGTGGAATTAACTTGAGTGGTGGGTGGAAATAACGTGAGTGGTTGGTGGAAACAACCTGAGTGGTGGGTGGAAATAGCCTGAGTGGTGGTGGAAACAGCCCCATTGGTGGGTGGAAATAACCTGACGGGTAGGTGGAATTAACCTGAGTGGTGGGTGGAAATAACTTGAGTGGTGGGTGTAAATATCCTGAGTGATGGTGTAAATAACCTGAGTGTTGGGTGGAAATAACTTGAGTGGTAGGTGGAAATATCCTGAGTGATGGTGGAAACAGCCCCATTGGTGGGTAGAAATAACCTGACGGGTAGGTGGAATTAACTTGAGTGGTGGGTGGAAATAACGTGAGTGGTTGGTGGAAACAACCTGGGTGGTGAATGGAAATAGCCTGAGTGGTGGTGGAAACAGCCCAATTGGTGGGTGGAAATAACCTGACGGGTAGGTGGAATTAACTTGAGTGGTGGGTGGAATTAACTTGAGTGGTGGATGGAAATATCATGAGTGGTGGGTTTTACTGAAAAACTTTCCTACCTGTGAGGCTCAGATATGTACACCTATGCTGCTGAAAGACAAGTGCTTGTGAGCGAACGTTGAACTGTGCAAACGGCCACGGCTTATTGCAAATAAATCCCATAAGCAGCAAACAGTGGGGCATCCACAACTTTCCTGCCAAAGTCTGGATTTGAACCCGTAAATCGTGTAAACCCGTAAACTCATGTATCCTAGAGACTGAAAGGCATGTGCCTCAAACAACTAGCCCGCGTCCCTCTCTCGTAGTTCAATTCCGATCAATTTGAGGCGAAAAATTGAGATTTAGATGTTGCCTAATTTAAATCAATGACAATTAAAAAGCAAACTTGTAAACTTACCTATAACCGGAACTTTTGCAAATCATGTAAAACTTACACCTTGTACCTACACCTCCAGGCGTGTAAAGCCGCTGGCATTAATATGACAGATCACGCGACGGATGTGGTTTAGAAAGAATCTGATATAAATTTACTTTATGTAAGGGACTTAACCAGAGTAAACCCGGGTTTTTTATTTATTTATTCAAATTGAAGACGATCACGTTGACCTAAGGGTGCCACACCCAAAAGGCTATCCCATGGACCGCAGCATACCCTATATTTGCATATGCCCTTTAACAAATATCCATAGCCCTTACAAGTACATGTAATACCCCCACGTGCCATGATCCTAAGAGGCAGACTGACCTATTTTAACTCACGTAAGGGTCAAAGTTGCTAAATTGCTTCGGGGATATTTCTTTTTCAAGAAACACGATTTGTTTGTTTTGCATGCGGTTCGATTGGTGACTCAGCCGTTGAAACATCGTATCGTAGTCTGAAGAAAAACTACTTGGTAAACTTAAGTACAATGTAAATACAGGAATACCACACGACTGATCGAACGGGACGTGTTATACCATAGACTTCACACAAAGGTACTTTCAGCTGCCCTCATTTGGCTCTCTGCAGTGAGAGGTTAGAACAAGGAAGCAGGACTAGTTGGCCCGGTGTCAGTGTAAAGTGTCTGAAAGGGGTGCCATGTCTGGTGTCTTCGGCATAATAGTTCAGGGGCGGCAGCACTTTGGCGGCACGCACTCATCCTGTGACAAAAAGACACAGTATATGTACACATACCTGATGACTCCTCGTCTTTATATGACTAAAAGATTGCTAAGTACGACTTTAAACCCAAGCATTCATTTACATTCATTCATTTAATTATGCAGGACATATTCCCAGTGGTACATGGGGAGGTCTACCAGTAAACTTCGAGTGGTCGTGGGTTTCCTGCAATCTCTCTCCGATTTCCTCCCAAGCGCCATAATGCTGGCTGCCCATCGTATAAGCAAAATACTCTTAAATAAAGCTCTGATCAAAAAAATCAAATAAATACCGTCGCGTCATCTCCTCAGATGATGAAGGATTGGATGTAACGCATATACCACTGTATGTATAGTCCATAAGAATAAGTCCTTACGAGGTATACACATACACAAATATGGTGAAATCTGTGATTTCTGTACAAGTGTGTTTCAGTATAAAGAATTGCTGGTCGTTACCCAGAGCAACTGTGTCATGGTAACGACAAAAGACCATTGTCAATCATATTCTGAATGAGGTTTGCAATTCGAACAATTTGACATTTTAAATCAATTCATTATACATTATATTAACGTTTACGGGTCTTCCGACAATCAGTGGACGGCCGTGGGTTCCACCATCCCCAGGCTTTGCGGGTTCCCCCCATCCCCCTGTCTCTGCTCGGCTTTCTTCCACTATTATACCGGCCGCCGTGGGTTTTCCAGCAATCTGTTGATGGCCCTACCCAACAACATCCGCCCCCTCCCCCCCCTCCTCCCACCAATCGAATCAAATAAATGAAGTAATTAACGTTTGTGCTTATTAAGTTCTTCTGACTCTTAAATTTTGTTCCAAGACCTCAGTGTTGACACGTAACCCCCTAGTAATACACATCCAAATCTACTAGAGACATTGCTATTATTATATGCTTACCTATTTGATCGAAGACACGAAACATTTTGCGTGCAGTATTTGTTTATTTATTGGCGTGAGTTAATTGGCGTTGACATAATTGAATTTTGACTGACCGGTGAAATGAACATCTGCAATCACCGCCAGTTTATAGTTTGAAATGGTATCACCTAAGGTCGAACGCTGTGACACGTTTCGTGGATGGATGACGCGCCTTATATCCGATGGATGTGCGTGTCACTTTAGACTCGTTGATGCTCAACACTGTGAGGTTTAACAGAATTATTATTTGGTAAAAACTTTGTCACGTGTATACTCTGTCAGAGAAAAAATTCAGGTCTCATTACTTGACTGGAAAGTTAGTGTTAGGCTACACATTCACCTGTTGCAAAATTATACTCTACTTCACGGTTTACATGCGCGTAACACTGTGTAAGCTCGTCAGTTATAAAGTATCACGTTACGGCTCTAATTATTTAGAATCATAATACACGGACGAGTCGGTCAGTCATACACACCAGGATTGTTTTGTAAATGCCTCTTCCTGAGGGTGGTTGCAAAAGCAGCTTTAGAACAGTTTGCTTTTGTTGTTTTAAAGCAAACGCGAGTATCGTACGTCTGGCTTTTCTGCGCCCCGTCTTGAAGAAGATACGACCGACATCACTGGTAATCAAATGAGATGTATTTGTTACTATCGCTGGTCTCTCAAATAATTCCATTGATACATATTTAAAAGTTACATTGATGAGACACACAGTTACACATTGCGTGGATGGGATCCATATTTACAGGGTGAGAGTGATACACTGGAAATCGAATGGGTGTAATACACACAGTTGTACTTACAAATCGTCTTTATGGCATGCACCCTACACATAAAGACAATGTGATTCACCCTTACCAATCGTGGGAGTGTGATATTCAGTTACAGATCATGTGGATGTGATACATATTTTCAGATCGTGTGGGTGTGATACCTCCGTACCAATGTGGATGTGATATACCCTCACCAGTCGTGTGGATGTGATATACCCTCACCAGTCGTGTGGATGTGATATACCCTTACCAGTCGTGTGGATGTGATATACCTTTACCAGCCGTGTGGATGTGATATACTCTTACCAGTTGTGTGGAGGTGATATACCCTCACCAGTCGTGTGGATGTGATATACCCTTACCAGTCATGTGGATGTGATATACCCTTACCAGTCATGTGGATGTGATATACCCTTACCAGTCATGTGGATGTGATATACCCTTACCAGTCATGTGGATGTGATATACCCTTACCAGCCGTGTGGATGTGATATACTCTTACCAGTTGTGTGGAGGTGATATACCCTCACCAGTCGTGTGAATGTGATATACCCTTACTAGTTGTGTGGATGTGATATACTCTTACCAGTTGTGTGGAGGTGATATACCCTCACCAGTCATGTGGATGTGATATACCCTTACCAGTCATGTGGATGTGATATACCCTTACCAGTCGTGTGGATGTGATATACCTTTACCAGTCGTGTGGATGTGATATACCTTTACCAGCCGTGTGGATGTGATATACCCTTACCAGTCATGTGGATGTGATATACCCTTACCAGTCATGTGGATGTGATATACCCTTACCAGTCATGTGGATGTGATATACCCTTACCAGTCGTGTGGATGTGATATACCCTTACCAGTCATGTGGATGTGATATACCCTTACCAGTCATGTGGATGTGATATACCCTTACCAGCCGTGTGGATGTGATATACCCTTACCAGCCATGTGGATGTGATATACCCTCACCAGTCATGTGGATGTGATATACCCTTACCAGCCGTGTGGATGTGATATACCCTTACCAGTCATGTGGATGTGATATACCCTCACCAGTCATGTGGATGTGATATACCCTTACCAGCCGTGTGGATGTGATATACCCTTACCAGCCGTGTGGATGTGATATACCCTTACCAGTCGTGTGGATGTGATATACCCTTACCAGTCACGTGGATGTGATACTTACCTACAAATCATGTGGATGTGTACACACAAACACTCCGTCGTGTGGAAGCTGTACAAACTTGCAGGTATTGTGCGTGTTGTACACACTCACAAGTACTGAGCGTGTGGTACAGACTTTCAAGTGGTGTGAATGTGGAACGCATTTACAAATGGTGTGCGTGTGGTACAGACTTACAAATCGTGTGAATGTGGTACGCATTTACAAATGGTGTGCGTGGGGTACAGACTTACAAATCGTGTGAATGTGATATGCACCTACAAATCGTGTGGATGTGATATACACCTGTCAAATTGTGTGAATCTGTACACACTTCCCAGTGGTGCTGGATGTCGAACACATACATGAACTGTGTAGACTAATTTCATCAGCAACTTATGCATGTGGTCTGCTCGGAAAACCCGCGTGAAAGTAAAAGTAAAACCAGGAGTTATTTTTGTATCATGATACCTGTTCAAGTTTCTTGATATAAAATAAATAAACGGAATAACCGAGACGATGATACTTTCTTGAGAGTTTGAACCCTCACCTCGTGTGTCCACTGTTATCTACACCTGCTTTCCCGAGGTGGTTTACATAAAATTTATATATGACAGTACTGAAAAAATAGATGCTCTAAAGTATAGCAGTGTGATCTTGTTTTAAGCCGAGTGGGTCAGTGACACACTTGCAAACTTCCTGATTCCCATGAGCACGTACGTTTATATACGCTCTCAAGCACAAAAGTCCCACTATTTGTCAACCGTTTTTGTTTTATTTGTACGCCCAATATATGAGTTAAAGGCCTGTAGAAGGAAGTCTTTGTGCAGATGATTCCCAGCTCTGCCGGATAGGCTGTAATGTTCTGACATGTATACACGCACATAATAACTTACAGCATAAACATGACAGAGTGAGCTTAGATTACTGGATTTATCGTATCTCGATGGTTACCTTTGTAAAAGCTGTTCATTTGCGTGACGGGTACATATATAGCATATTTACACAACTGGTTAACAATTGTTTACAGCAGCACTAACACCGTATAGTAGTTTGTCTAGGTTACTATCAGGTAGTACGTCCAGGTTACCATCCATTCTGAAGACAGATTACCTCCATTTGTTTATTTTTGTTTTTTGGGGTTTTTTTTAATTTTTTTGCAGATAAATTAGAAAGAAAACATGGTGAACTCAACTGACATGTTGCAGTTATCTTAATAGTTTTGTATATATATACGTGTCCTAAGAACGTAAGTATGTGCGTGTGTGAGCGCAGTTTTCCGCCATCGCCGAAAAATGTTGACCATGTCTACTGATAAGTAACTTAAGAAATATATGAATATTTTCAAATTGTAAGGATGCTAATTTCGTTTATGAAACTGGCCGTTGAGAATTTTACTTGTATTATTTTAATGGTCGACTTTCTAAACTGTGATTTGGGAACTTTATTGATTAATTCTGTGCTGGTGTATTTTGTGAATTATCTTGACATCCCGTAAACAGATGTAAATCTTATACAATCAGAGAGACAAATATCAGTACGAATTAGAATATACACTCTTTTTAACCGCATACTAATCTCTGATATTAGTTGGCTTAGTTGATCTAAGATCTAACTATTAAACAAACTACCTGTTTTCTGTATGATACCAAACATGCCGTCCGGACAAATGTCCAAACCAGCACCAGAAATATGGTAGTGGGAGATGTATGGTAGTGGTTTCAAGTTAAAGAACACACTAAATTGAAGTACATATCAGATGACACATCACTAGGTAATGTCAGGGAAATAGTTTGATGCATTTTTTCCAACCGAAAAACAGTCCTTTTATTATCCATTCTTCGAAAACATTCATAGATTTACATGTATATGCAATTAGAATACCGAAATCTAGAAGGCTCCATATATGTCAGTTAGGCGGTAAAAACTTTGTTTAACGTCAATGGTCGTAATGTGGTCAGAAAAGGCCACCGTAGAATCCATTGTTTCCAATGCATTTCAGTGGGTTGTAAAACGATTCGAAAATAATATCCAGTTGTTTTAATGGACGGTGTTTAATGTTTTTTCATGTGACATATTATTGTTAGTGTTTTTTGTTTGTTTATTTTTTTTTGGGGGGGGGGAGGGAGGTTGTTTTTTTTTTTGCCCCCAGAACCAGCGTGGGGATTACCGCCTAGTTTACAAACGGGAGTTTAATACTCACAGCTAGAGTCTTACATAGATGTAAATGTTAATTTCAAACATAGTTGTCATAGCTACTGTCGCCAGGCCTGCGAAAGTAAATATTCCGTTATTAAATTCAGCAAATGCAATACTATTATGCGCATTATAAATATATCACGCGACAAAATTTATTCTGGAGAATTACTGAAACTTTAACAAGAGTACGTGAGGGTTCGGCATGTGGCCGAAAAATATCAACTTGACAGCTACAACTTTTAACTATGCTGAGCGACATTTTTTTTTTATTTGACTTGTGTGTACATGGCGTGCTTAACAATTTTCAAGTCATATGACTACCAGAAGCCATTTGCTGTGTGCATACATAGTGTCTTTTTTTGGCATGGCGAATCCATGCCGCCAAGAGTCTTACGTCTAAATGATTTAACCTGACCAAAGTTACATGTGGGCCGAAGATGTGACCAGAAATGAAATATCACTTACTGCATTGCGGTAAACGAGTTTATGGAATAAAGTATTATGAACGTAGGTTTAAGTATACGAACTATTCATATCCCATTTCCTTGTAAATTTCAGCAAGTATGAGTACTAAGCCTTGTTTTAACCACAAGTGCATTTTAATGCTAATCTAGGCGGTCGATGTTTAAAGGGAGGTAACTCACCTGCAAACTCCATAACAGCATTACGTACCTGTCTGGAGAAGATAGATACAGAAATACTATTAAATATATATATATATATATATATATATATATATATATATATATATATATATATATATATATATATATATATATATATATATATATATATATATATATATATATCTGAAAACAGGAGGCTTATCATACACATCTACGCTAGGGCACGCACGCACACGCCTAATTAAGCGTAACGTATTAACACAAATATGACCTGAACTCAGAACGGCCGCAACTGCGCTAGCGCGCTAACCAACTGAGCCACCCATTTCCGTTGGCCGATTTTGATTTATTTTATTTATTTATTAGATTGGTGTTTTAAGCCGCACTCAGGAATATTTCATTTTTATAACGGCGACCAGCATTATGTTGGGAGGATATAGGGCAGATCTCAAACCAATTTCCATAACCTCTTTCCCATTATCCACAATAGCCGACCACTACTAGAAACGAATGATCGTCTCACTAAAACTTCATCAAACCAAAATTATAAACTGTAAAAGACAGACTTCCAATCTTAATAAACTTCTAACAAAGACTCGGTTTACTACCAACTTAATAGAAACCAGTTGTACAACTTCTAAGTGTGGAGACCCACGAAGCAAATGCTGCCAACGTTTAATAACAAGCAGTCATTTTTTTCATGTTACCAGTTTTATCTTCCGTATTAACGATAAAATGAACTGTAATTCCAACAATCTACTGTATGTGTTAACCTGCTCTAATTGTAACAAAATTCTACATAGGCCAAACCGGTGATTCATTAAAGAATGAATTATCTGTAGGCAACAAATTATCGCATCAGGTACCCGTAACCTACACAGTGGGCCCAAGTTCCACACAATGTCTGTTTTAAATTATCGGTGAATAAAGCTCAGAGGAATCAAAGAAAATCGGAGATAATCTCTACGAATGGATAATCCCCTGGGTAAGTTGGAACTTTATTATATAAAATGTAATTTGTAACTACTACTGATAACCATGGATTAATCTACCTGCGTGTATATAGCTGTCGCAAGATATGTTGGAATAAAAAAAGCTTTGAAGAACCGTCATGATACAGCGAAACTAGTCAGCTAAATCAACATTTCTATATTTGTATACATATTAATCAAACTATGACCTGAGATAATAATATTTTCTTGAAGGTTGTTTGTAATGAATAATATTTAATGAACATAACATATTTTTTTTTTATAATTTATAACAAAAAGGTACTATAAAAAGATATGGTATATGTCTGGTACATTGTGAATACTGAAAGATATATACTAAATTGTAATAACATGGTTAAATAACGGCTCGTGATATGGTTTATAATAGTAACTAAGCAAGATTGTCTACTTCTGTAAAATAAATAAAAAACGAAAACGTGACAAAACTTCACAAAACAACACAGCTTTTGCCACGTTGTTAAGAAACCTCGGCAAAAAGGGTAGGGAATGAGCACAAAACAAAATATCATAAATTCACAACGCGATATGTAAGAAAAAAAAATATATGTGACAAAATATGCGAATTGAATTAGATCACAACAAAATGAATTCAAAAGCGACTCAAAAAACATTTATAGACGTATTATGTATATATAACAGGAGCAGCTATCGATGCTCATACTAGCAGCAAGCATCGCAAATTTCCATTTGATCGTGATGGTGAAAAACCTAAAGGCAGAAAATCCGTGTTCGAATCCCGGCCTGGTCCAAGAAATACCTATATCAGTTTTATTAAATAAAGCAAAAGAAAACTGTATATGTAGCTGTCCCTCAGTATGCAATCCACCCATTTCAAGACACTTGATTCTCGCAGTATTTTCACAGAAATGAGCCACATACATATCTACATTTCTGTGAGTTTACCCGTGACATACAAAGCATCATCGGTATATTAAAAATCTGTCACCCGTAGATATGTGCATTTCGCCAGCCCTAGAGTAATGCCTATTCGGCTTGCGTCTAAGCTCTTTTCATACACTACACAGCTACATTGTTCTTAATTGTATATCTACAGGCATAAATCTAAGTACTATCGACTGACATAACTTCGTCTGTCATAGGATTGAGCCTGTATGTGCTGGAATACATATCTTCGCTAAAGGTTGCCCAACTTCTGTCCGTCCTGAAATTATTGTACAGCCAGACATCAGGTCTTGGAATGCTGAACAAGCTCTCCTCATAAATAGTTTTGTCGTCAGATTCGTTATCTGAGCGTCTGAAAAATAAAGAAATGAAAAGCAAACAAACAGGTTTAAAATCAGTCGATTTATTTATTTGTTTCACTGGCTTTTTAAAAACCTCCACTCAACAAGATAGCAGTCATTTATACGGGTAGAGCAAAGCACAGTGCCATGTGGAACCATATTGCTGGAAGAAAAACTGGTCTTCAACGAACGCTATAAGAGCCAACGGCCACAAAATCTTCGTTGACGGGCTATTGGCATAAGGTCGGTGGGTTCAGCAAATTACCTGTTCAAGATCGGAGTTAAACACACTTCTCACCTCGTTTGTAGCCTGAGCTATATATCCACAGGGGCATAGGTGATCTGCATCATTTACATTCCAGTATACATACATGTGCCACTTTTAACGCTCATACTCTTTGTTTTATAGTTCATTTTCAAGTATCCTAAAACGCTGTAACTCGGTTTGTAGCTTAATGTTGTTTTTCGAAACATTTCGTGGAAAATATATGGTTACTGAAGTACTTGATGGACCCGGGTACGGAGGGAAAATTTTAACGTTCTGAACAGCGCAGTCTAAATACAAATACATTTGTTTTGATCTTTAAGTTAGCCCAGGACAACCCACTGAGCATTTATTACCCTTTGGTCACGAATTTACAACTAAAACAAACACGTTACCTTTTAAAACACATCACCACCAGAATTATCGCCCCTGTCAGCAGTACAGCGGCGCCTATAGAAGCAGGTACTACAACTTCTGCAAGAAGAAGACAATGAAAATGACTCGTACGTTGTATACTTCACGCAACCGATGGAAGAAGATTTGTCCCTGGACATTTGGATACCTGTCACCATAACCTCCTTATCTTTAAAACTGTTAATCCAGTGATTTTAGGGAAGTCCAGCCGGTAATGTTGGTGCTATTAGTGTCCAAAATCCGTAAAAAAAATTACCACAGATTTTTTAAATGGACTATACTACCTTGACAGCTATTTTAAGAATGCATGTGTATATTATATGTGAGATTGTTGTTCACTGAAATTCAAGCATTTCAGGTGTATTCTTAGTAAATAAGGACAAGTTGAGTGATCAACGACCAGGCAATTATTTTTTTCTAAAAAAATCGGGTATCACTTCTTTAAACCTTAGTCATATTTGATAGCCAATCAAATTGCAACTGATAAAGTCAGGTGAGACAAGTATGCGCGAATATACATTTAAGTGTTTGTTTCATGTTTATTTTCACAAGATTACATGTATACTTAAATGTAGGTTACAAAAATGAAATCCAATAAAAAAAAAAATCATTGTGTGTTTTAAATTAAGAAATTTTGGATGCTTGAGAAGTTGATGTTTAATGTCTCTTTCAATAATTTTTCTTTTATATGAGAGAAGTCAGGTTTTCGTGTGGAAGAAACCAGCATATCCTAGTAAAAAAGTAAAAAAAAAACATGAAACGACCTTCACTTTCAATTTTGAATCGTCTTGTCCTTTAATCGTATGCCAGAAAGAGACAAAATAAGCGTTGTATTTTGTGTTTGTGGTTTATCACAACAACAACATCAATGCAGACAGGCACGTCGTAAAATCATGGCACTCAACAGCAATGCAGACAGGCACGTTCTAAACTCATGGCACTCAACAGCAATGCAGAATGGCACGTTATAAACTCATGGCACTTAACAGCAATGCAGACTGGCACGTTATAAACTCATGGCACTCAACAGCAATGCAGACAGGCACGTTATAAACTCATGGCACTCAACAGCAATGCAGACTGGCACGTTATAAACTCATGGCACTCAACAGCAATGCAGACTGGCACGTTATAAACTCATGGCACTCAACAGCAATGCAGACTGGCACGTTATAAACTCATGGCACTTAACAGCAATGCAGACTGACACGTTATAAACTCATGGCACTCAACAGCAATGCAGACAGGCACGTTCTCAACTCATGGCACTCAACAGCAATGCAGACTGGCACGTTATAAACTCATGGCGCTCAACAGCAATGCAGACAGGCACGTTCTAAACTCATGGCACTCAACAGCAATGCAGACTGACACGTTATAAACTTATGGCACTCAACAGCAATACAGAATGGCACGATCTAAACTCATGGCACTCAACAGCAATGCAGACTGGCACGTTCTAAACTCATGGCACTCCACAGTAATGCAGACTGGCACGTTATAAACTCATGGCACTTAACAGCAATGCAGACTGGCACGTTATAAACTCATGGCACTCAACAGCAATGCAGACTGGCACGTTATAAAATCATGGCACTCAACAGCAATGTAACAAAAGAAAAGTTAAGCAGCATGTCGATGGTCGAGCGTTTACCGCGACCTCTGTCCGGTTTCACCAACCCCTACCCCCATAATGGGTCTGTCAACAATCTGCGGATGGTAGTGGGTTTACCACGAGTGCTGCCTTGTTCCCTCACATCATATTGCTGACCGCCAAAGTATAAGTGAAATATTTTTGAGTTCGACCTAAAAAAAACTAGTCAGGTCAGAAAAGTTCAACACACCAGATATAAAGGTTCCGTCCATGCATAATGAAAACCAGCAGGATTGATG
Organism: Liolophura sinensis; assembly: GCF_032854445.1. Classification (NCBI taxonomy): domain Eukaryota; kingdom Metazoa; phylum Mollusca; class Polyplacophora; order Chitonida; family Chitonidae; genus Liolophura; species Liolophura sinensis. Next base: position 9,198,378 of record NC_088296.1, on the reverse strand, counting down.
CCTCAAAGAAAACACAACAAATACGGGTCTAAATGACCACTCCCATTTTGTTCTTACGTCCTTGGTAACTCTATAAATGAACATTTGGTGTAAAATTTCTACGAAGTTATTTTAGCGACACAGGAAACTCGAAGTCGCTTCATTGGCATCCCAGGCCCGTGTTACTAAAAAACTGCAAATCTTTTGATGCCATCGGGGACAGATGGGCTCTCGGGTTTATATATACCACGCCCTTTTGATTGGTTAAAATTGATACCATGGTATGTTCTTAAGAGTTTTTTCAGTGAGCTCGATTTTGCATACTTTAAACTGCAATATCTTGATCATGCAAAATCACAGCCCTATAATGTAAATTTTTAAAACTATGTCAGTTACTTAGATTTGATCTGCTGATGTGTTTTCTCTACAACATATGAGCAGGATATACTTACGTGGTGATACTCTAGACGCAGCTGTCCCAGCGCTTGTGCCATTTGGAGTTGTAGTAATTGGTGGCTGTGTAATGGTAGTTGGCGCCTGCGTTGCACCAGTTTTTAGTTGGGTCGCTGAAGATGCTAGTTTTCCGGTTGTAGTTTGTGTTGTTGTTTCCAGTGTTGAAGTAATTACTAGTTGAGTTGTAGTCGGTGTTGTCGTAGTTGGTGGCTGTGTTGTTGGTTGCTGTGTTGAAGTAGGTGGTGGCTGTGTGGTTGATGTATGTGATGTTGCATATGGTGGTTGGGTTGTAGTAGTTGGTGGCTGTGTTGTAGTAGTTGGTGGATGTGATGTTGTAGTTGGTGGCTGTGTTGCAGTAGTTGGTGGCTGTGATGTAGTAGTTGGTGGCTGTGTTGTAGTAGTTGGTGGCTGTGTTGCAGTAGTTGTTGCCTGTGTTGTAGTAGTTGTTGCCTGTGTTGTAGTAGTTGGTGGCTGTGTTGTAATAGCTAGTGGCGTTGCTGTAGGTGTTGGTGGCTGTGTTGTACTAGTGGATGGCTGTGTTGTAGTAATTTTTGCCTGTGTTGTAGGGGTTGGTGGCTGTGTTGCAGGAGTTGGTGGCTGTGTTGTAGTAGTTGTTGCTTGTGTTGTAGTAGTTGTTGCCTGTGTTGTAGTAATTGTTGCCTGTGTTGTAGGAGTTGGTGGCTGTGTTGTAGTAATTAATGGCTCGGTTGTAATAGTTGGTGGCTGTGATGTAGTTGTTGTTGCCTGTGTTGTAGTAGTTGTTGCCTGTATTGTAGGAGTTGGTGGCCGTGTTGTAGGAGTTGGTGGCTGTGTTGTACTAGTTGGTGGCCGTGTCGTAGTGGTTGGTTTCTGTGTTGTAGTTGTTGGTGGATGTGTTGTAATAGTTGGTGGCTGTGTTGTAGTAGTTGGTGGCTGTGCTGTAGTAGTTGTTGCCTGTGTTGTAACAGCTGTTGCCTGTGTTGTAGGAGTTGGTGGCTGTGTTGTAGTAGTTGGCGGCTGTGTTGTAGTACTTGGTGGCTGTGTTGTAGTAGTTGTTGCCTGTGTTGTAATAGTTGGTGGCTGTGTTGTAGTAGTTGGTGGCTGTGTTGTAGTAATTGTTGCCTGTGTTGTAGTTGTTGTTGCCTGTGTTGTAGTAGTTGTTGCCTGTGTTGTAGGAATTGGTGGCCGTGTTGTAGGAGTTGGTGGCTGTGTTGTACTAGTTGGTGGCTGTGTCGTAGTGGTTGGTATTTGTGTTGTAGTTGTTGGTGGATGTGTTGTAGTAGTTGGTGGCTGTGTTGCAGTAGTTGTTGCCTGTGTTGTAGTAATTGTTGCCTGTGTTGTAGGAGTTGGTGGCTGTGTTGTAGTAGTTAATGGCTCGGTTGTAATAGTTGGTGGCTGTGATGTAGTTGTTGTTCCCTGTGTTGTAGTAGTTGTTGCCTGTGTTGTAGGAGTTGGTGGCCGTGTTGTAGGAGTTGGTGGCTGTGTTGTACTAGTTGGTGGCTGTGTCGTAGTGGTTGGTATCTGTGTTGTAGTTGTTGGTGGATGTGTTGTAATAGTTAGTGTCTGTGTTGTAATTGTTGGTCGCTGTGTTGTAGTAGTTGGTTGCTGTGCTGTAGTAGTTGCTGCCTGTGTTGTAACAGCTGTTGCCTGTGTTGTAGGAGTTGGTGGCTGTGTTGTAGTAGTTGGCTGCTGGGTTGTAGTACTTGGTGGCTGTGTTGTAGTAGTTGTTGCCTGTGTTGTAATAGTTGGTGGCTGTGTTGTAGTAGTTGGTAGCTGTGTTGTAGTAATTGTTGCCTGCGTTGTAGTTGTTGTTGCCTGTGTTGTAGGAGTTGGTGGCTGTGTTGTACTACTTGGTGGCTGTGCAGTAATAGTTGGTGGCTGTGTTGTACTAGTTGGTGGCTGTGTCGTAGTGGTTGGTATCTGTGTTGTAGTAGTTGTTGCCTGTGTTGTAACAGCTATTGCCTGTGTTGTAGGAGTTGGTGGCTGTGTTGTAGTAGTTAGCGGCTGGGTTGTAGTAGTTGTTGCCTGTGTTGTAATAGTTGGTGGCTCTGTTGTACTAGTTGGTGGCTGTGTTGTATTGGTTGGTATCTGTGTTGTAGTTGTTGGTATCTGTGTTGTAGTTGTTGGTGGTTGTGTTGTAATAGTTAGTGGCTGTGTTGTAATAGTTGGTGAGTTTGTTGTAGTAGTTGGTGGTTGTGTTGTAGTAGTTGTTGCCTGTGTCGTAACAGTTGTTGCCTGTGTTGTAGTAGTTGTTGCCTGTGTTGTAGTAGTTGTTGCCTGTGTTGTAGCAGTCAGTATCTGTGTTGTAGTAGTTGGTGGCTGTGTTGTAGTAGTTGTTGCCTGTGTTGTAATAGTTGGTGGCTGTGTTGTACTAGTTGGTGGCTGTGTTGTATTGGTTGGTATCTGTGTTGTAGTTGTTGGTGGTTGTGTTGTAATAGTTAGTGGCTGTGTAGTAATAGTTGGTGAGTTTGTTGTAGTAGTTGGTGGTTGTGTTGTAGTAGTTGTTGCCTGTGTCGTAACAGTTGTTGCCTGTGTTGTAGGAGTTGGTGGCTGTGTTGTAGTAGTTGCCATCTCTGTTGTAGTAGTTGGTGGCTGTGTTGTAGTAGTTGTTGCCTGTGTTGTATTAGTTGTTGCCTGTGTTGTAGCAGTCAGTATCTGTGTTGTAGTAGTTGGTGGCTGTGTTGTAGTAGTTGTTGCCTGTGTTGTAATAGTTGGTGGCTGTGTTGTAGTAGTTGGTGGCCGTGTTGTAGTAGTTGGTGGCTCTGTTGTAATAGTTGGTGGCTGTGTTGTAGTAGTTGTTGCCTGTGTTGTAGGAGTTGATGGCTGTGTTATAATAGTTGTTGCCTGTGTTGTAGGAGATGGTGGCCGTGTTGTACTAGTTGGTGGCTGTGTTGTAGTAGTTGGTGGCTGTGTTGTGGTAGTTGTTGCCTGTGTTGTAGGAGTTGATGGCTGTGTTATAATAGTTGTTGCCTGTGTTGTAGGAGTTGGTGGCTGAGTTGTAGTACTTGGTGGCTCGGTTGTAGGAGTTGGAGGCTGTGTTGCAGTAGTTGTTGCCTGTGTTGTAGTAGTTGTTGCCTGTGTTGTAGGAGTTGATGGCTGTGTTGTAATAGTTGTTGCCTGCGTTGTAGTTGTTGTTGCCAGTGTTGTAGTAGTTCGTGGCTGTGTTGTAGTAGTTGTTGCCTGTGTTGTAGCAGTTGTTGCCTGTGTTGTAGCAGTTAGTATCTGTGTTGTAGTAGTTGGTGGATGTGTTGTAGTAGTTGGTGGTTGTGTTGTAGTAGTTGGAGGCCGTGTTGTAGTAGTTGGTGGCTGTGTTGTAGTAGTTGGTGGCTGTGTTGTATTAGTTGGTGGCTGTGTTGTAATAGCTGGTGGCTGTGTTGTAGTAGTTGTTGTCTGTGTTGTAGGAGTTGATGGCTGTGTTTTAATAGTTGTTGCCTGTGTTGTAGGAGATGGTGGCAGTTTTGTAGTAGTTGGTGGCTGTGTTGTAGTAGTTGTTGCCTGTGTTATGAGAGTTGTTGCCTGTGATGGCCGTGTTATAATAGTTGTTGCCTGTGTTGTAGGAGTTGGTGCCTGTGTTGTAGTAGTTGTGGCTTGTGTTGTAGTAGTTGGTGGCTGTGTTGTGGTAGTTGGTGGCTGTGTTGTAGTAGTTGGTGGCTGTGTTGTAGTAATTGTTGCCTGCGTTGTAGTTGTTGTTGTCTGTGTAGTTGGTTCCCGTGTTGTTGTAATTGTAGGCTCTGTGGTTGGTTCCTGTGTTTTAGTAGTTGAAGGCTGTGTTGTTGGTTCTTGCGTTGTAGTAGTTGGCGGCTTTGTAGTTGGTTCCTGTGTTGAGGTGGTTGATGGCGCTTCTGTGGTAGTTGTTGATGTGTCTGTGGTAGTTTTAGGTGTGTCTGTGATAGTTGGTGGTGCATTTGTGGCAGTTATTTGTCTTTGTCTTGTAGTTGTTGGTGCTGCTGCTGAAGTTGTTGGCGTTTCTGTAGATGTGGATGTTGTAGGACATACGTCTGCGAAATAAAATGATAATAATTTCGATGTAATTTTTCGATGTAAGTTTGCGTCATTAATTAATTTCTTAAAATGATTGGAATGTTGTATTTTCTGCATAAAGTGAAACAAAAATTGGATAAACCACAAGTAGAAGAAAGACAAACAAGATGTGTGGCGCAAGAGTTCGACTGTTAAAAATAAGACGTCAATCTGCTTTCTTTAAAGGTTTTCGTTTTTGACAACAATTTGATGCCTTTAACTACCTGCATACAATTGTGGTCTTTAAGGATCATTTGCCTAGTATTTCGGTATACTGACTTCACACAAAGGTCTATACATTATAAATAGAGCTATTAAAGTTAAAACACATAATAATATCACAGAAAAAAAACATATAAAATCGCATGTGAATGAATGCTCCACTCTTTTGTAATTCTTTTGTATGGGTTATCTCCCCTGTAAATAAACCACTATATGTCATTACTTGTTACTATACCACATGATTTGCCCTATATAAGGCTGTGTCGAGCTGTACATCGGCACTTCTTGCAGAGCGCGCTCGGAGAACTCATCTCTCTTCCTGAATAAGGATACTGAGGCAAAGTCCTGAATAAGGCCTGGCGGGTATAAAACGAAGCTTACAGCCCGCAGAAGGCTATCGGAGCTTATCACGCCAGCTTCTGTCCTGATTACGAGGGCCGGACTGAGTGCTCATGCCGGTGCGTGCGCATTTTACGTCTCCGTATATATAACTTCAATAAACTATCGCAAACTTATCCAGTGTGTTCTGGTTCGTCTATCAATCTCGGGAGCCCCTGCTCGAAACAAGTTTGTCCCTGGGGATTAAGCTTTATGGGCAATCCTTATAATATTGTGTTACCTGGCTCCGTAACACATTTGGTGGCAGGGGTGGGATAAGATCGTCGGTGACGCAGTGTAGATTGGTTTGAACCGCTAACTATGGATAGCGCACAGCGTGAACAACTGCGCAGTAGCGACAGAGAAGAAGACGAGAGTGGATCCTTTCTGCAAAGAAACTTGACTCAAAGACGTCGGCGGGTGACAACTGATTCGGGTATAGAACGCCGGACCGGCTTGTACGATTTCCTTGGTGATCGGGAAAGAACGTCTGCCATTCCAGTCCATGAGGAAAGAAATAAAATGGACGCACCTTCCCGACAAGCGCCGTCAAATACTAATCCTCATCTGTCAGGTGGCGCTGGACTGAGTGTAGAGGATTTACACCAAGAAATAGCTACAACCAATAGGAGGCAGACGCAATTAGTACGAGAGTTGTCGGCGATCTCCCGGAAGCCACGAGGACGGGCGGAATTATCGGGACCGGAAGAGGTGAGACACGCGAGGGAGGAATCCTCTATTTACACGAAAGCCTTTGGTTATCCCAGCTACTTTTGATGGATCATCCCCGTGGATAGATTACCACACTCACTTTAACGCATGTGCGGAAATAAATGGCTGGACAGATGAGCAGCGAGGGTTGTATTTGGCCATTAGTCTGAGGGGACCCGCCCAGGCAATTTTATGGTTTGTCAGTGCAGGAACAAAAGCCATTTATTCCAGTTTGGTAAACGCTTTACGTCAGGGATTTGCACAGCCGAACATGGAAGAGATGTACAAATCTGAACTGCTTGGAAGGCAACGGAAACCGGAAGAATCCCTCTTTGAACTTGGTCAGGCCATGCGTGGGCTGGTCACACTAGGTTACCCTAACGCCCCAGGGGGAGGTTTTAGATACACTGGCCAAAGACCAGTTCATAGAAGCTCTGACTGACACAGGGATGAAACTGAGGGTACAAAAGACCAAGCCCAAGAATTTTGACGAAACTCTTCAGTTAGCTGTCGAACTTGACGCATGTCAGAAGGCAGAAGAACGCAGAGGTGGAAAGACAACCCGTGTCTGAACCGTAGAGTCAAACCAGGAGAATGACGAGAAAGGACTGCGAGACGAAATTGCAGAAATCGTCAAGGATATCTTGGCTCAAACCAAAGATGGACCGTACAATTCACATAAAGACTAGCGGAAGGGAAAGAAGGCCGCGTTCATCCAAGTGTTATCCGTGTGGAGAAGAGGAGCATTTCCGACGAGATTTTCCAAATAATAATTCAACGGGGGGAGGAACCTGTAATTCGACATTCCAGAAGTCAACATTATCTTCCTTGAAGGAAGTTAAACTTGGCGGGGGGTCGTTAGCCAGCGTGGATTTGCCGTTCGCGTTACAGTCAACGGTATACAAGCTGACTTTGTCGTGGACACAGGTGCTTCGGTTACCATCCTGTTGAATGATCTTTTCGAAAACTATCGCCAGGTATTAGCTGACAGGACCCCACTGGAAACCAAAGGGTTTGGATGTTTCGAAATAGATTTCCCTGGGCAGAAAACTAGACACGCAGCTGTAATGGCAGCAGTCAGTGGGCAAGGAATACTTGGTCTTCACTTCCTGCGGGAAAACAAGTGCATGTTGGATTTGGAAAACGGATCCATGAAGCTTGGATGGAAATGGGTTAACTTATTAGAGGAAGACAGCCATGCTTGCAATAGAATATCGCTGAGAGAAAGCATCACCATACCGGCAAGGCATGAGGCTGTTGTTAGCTGCCAACTGTAGTGTTCGTCTGATGATCTGATGTTCGGCCTAGTAGAACCAGCCGAGAAGTTGTCGTCATTAGGGGCAATTCTTGTTGCCAGATCTTTGGTATCACCTCGTCCAGACTTAACGGTGTCATTGCGGTTGGTGAATCTTGGTGCTGAACCAGTACAGCTCTATGAAGGAACCGCCACAGCTTATCTGGACTACCGCCGGTTGAACCAGGTGACGGTCAAGGACGTATATCCTCTCCCTGGAGTGGATGATTCCCTTGACGCCCTCGCCGGATCCGTACTGTTTTCCACCATGGATCTTCGGAGTGGATACTGGCAATCATGCAGATGCAATGCTCCCAGCACGTTTGAACGTTTAATGGAGACTGTGTGCGCTGGCCTAAGACGGGAAACATGTCTCATCTACCTCGATGATATCCTAGTGTTTTGACGGACCTTTGGGGAATATTTGGCTAGGTTAGAGGGCGTTTTGCAGAGGTTGCAACAGGCAGTGTTACGTCTCAAGCCTAACAAGTGCTCTCTTTTCGCCCGAGGCGTCACTTTCCTCGAATATGTCGTGAACCAAAAGGGCATTGGGCCTTTCCCAGATAAAGTTACGGCTGTCCGTGATTGGCCTCGTCCAACGAGCGCGACTGAGGTGCGCGGCTTTATGGGCCTAGCGTCCTATTACAGGAAGTTTGTCAAGTCGTTTTGAAGCATTGCGGTACCCCTACATAGACTCACAGAGAAACATAGACCCTTTATGTAGACGTCGGATTGCAAAGCGGCGTTTGAAAAGTTGAAGGCTGCTATAACCACTGCCCCTGTGTTGGCCCACCCGAATTTTGCAGAAACATTCATTCTGGACACTGACGCATGCAACAATGGCATAGGTGTTGTCCTATCGCAATGCATAAACGCCATAGAGCGTGTGGTGGCGTACGGAAGTAGGACACTTACGAAGAGAGAACGACAATATTGTCACACGAAAAGAACTGCTAGCTGTAGTGCATTTTGTCAAGTATTTCAAACCGTACCTTTATGGCAAACGGTTTCAACTGAGAACAGGTCATAGTGCACTGCACTGGGCAATGCAGTTTAAGGAGCCCGCGCGACAGATGGCACGGTGGCTAAATATGCTTGCCACATATGATTTTCAGATCCAACATCGAGCTGGTAGACTGCATAGCAATGCTGACGGGTTGTCCAGAGTCCCATGCTGACAGTGCAAAGGCGAAGAATGTGGATTACGAGGCCAGACTGAACATGCAGTTAATGTCCAATCAATTACCTTGGGCGGCATGCCATCTGACGTCCGAAGGGCGCAGAACGATGATCTTTGCCTAGCACAGGTTATCCATTGGCTCGCCGATGGGAAAAGTCCGAACTGGGATAGTGTTTCTTGTCTGAAACCGGAAGTGAAATCTTACTGGGCACAATGGGACCGACTGTACTTGAAACATGGTATTTTGTGTCGTAAGTGGTTTGAGGAAAACGGTCGCCACTCTAGAGACCGGCTAGTCGTTCCGCTTTCCCTTCCCTCACTAATAAGGTCCTGGAAATCAGTCACAATTCTCCTGCAGGTGGACACTTGGGAGTTGAGAAAACAGTCAGTAAGATCCGGCATAAATTCTACTGGTTTGGCCTCCAGCGAGATGTCCGCAAATGGTGTGAATCTTGTGCCACTTGCGCCCAAAAGAAACCTTATGGAAAACGAACACTTGCACCAGTGCAGCTAACGAGCTCCGGGGCGCCTATGGAGAGAATAGCGATGGATCTCATGTAGCCATTACCCAAGACAGTGAACGGGAATATGTACATCCCAGTGATTCAAGACTATTTCAGCAAATGGGTAGAGGCGCATGCTTTGCCTAAAACGGAGGCGGAAACTGTCGCTAGAGTCCTGGTCGACGAAGTAGTTTGCCGCTTTGGGGAGCCGAGAATCATTCATTCGGACCAAGGGAGTCAATTTGAATCTCGGTTGATGACACGGTTGTGCGATTTGTTGAATATCCGCAAGACACGGACTACTCCGTATCATCCCCAGTCAGACAGCATGGTAAAGCGCATGAACCGCACGTTACAGAATATGTTAAAGTCATACGTGTTCACAAATCAGCAAGATTGGGATCTGCATCTACAACTCGTGTGCATGGCATACCGGGCCGCAGATCATGAGACGACGAAATTTTCTCCAAATTATATCTTCCTGGGGCGGGAGGTTACATTACCGGCCGAATTAGAAACTGGATCATCTTCTGGACGGACGGAGCTCTCCCATCAAGATTATATTGACAAGTTAAGGTAGAACCTACAGACTGTCCACGAGTTAGCTCGAAAACACCTAGGATGTGCCCTGCACAAATAGAAACGTCGTTATGACACTAAGTTGAAGTGGCAAAGATTTCAAGCTGGGGACCAAATTTGGCTGTTTACTCCACAGAGAAATGAGGGATTGTCACAAAAGGTGCAAAAAATGGTGGACCCCGCCGTGTATCGTCCTGAATAAATACAGTGACGTCACCTACCGAGTGCAGATGGGAAAGAAAGTGAAGGTAGTCCACGTGGATCGACTGAAAGCTTACATTTGACCCACAGAAATATCAGAGACAAATAAGAGCCACCAGAGACCCGAAGTTATATATAAATACTAGCCGGTAGTACGGGAACTGACAGCTGGGGACAGAGCGTCGCCAATACAAGACGGAGCCTGCAGATCGACTCCAGTGAGGCCAGTCCCGCTGGCGCCCACATCCACCACTAGCCGCGGCAGAGACGTGTCTACCGAGACAGGACCAGAGATGAGTGACAAGTCTACCCAGTGCAACAGGATCAAGAGGAGACATATGAAGACCGAGGAATGGGAGGAATATGAGTGAACATTGTAAATTTTGAAAACTCGAAGTATAATTACCATGAAGATTGATCACTGAATTTGAATCTTGTTTTGCTACGGTAGCATTACCCTAGGCAGCCTCGGGACGAGGCTGGTTTAGAGGCGTGGGTAATGTTATGTTTCCGTATTATTATTAAATGTTTGTATTATATTGCTTACAATAATATGTTTTGTGAATGAATGCTCCACTGTTTTGTAATTCCTTTGTATGTGTTATCTCCCCTGTAAATGAACCACTAGATGTCATTACCTGTGTTACTATAACAAGTGATTTGCCCTATATAAGGCCGTGTCGAGCTGTACATCGGCAGTTCTTGCAGAGCTCGCTCGGAGAACTCGTCTCTCTTCCTAAATAAGGATACTGAGGCAAAGTCCTGAATAAGGCCTGGCGGGTATTAAACGACGCTTAGAGCCTGCAGAAGGCTCTCGGAGCTTATCACGCCAGCTTCTGTCCTGATTACGAGGGCCGGACTGAGTGCTCACGCCGGTGCGTGCGCATTACCTCTGTGTATATATATCTTCAATAAACTGTCGCAAACTTATCCAGTGTGTTCTGGTTCGTCTATCAACCTCGGGAGCACCTGTTCGAAACAAGTCTGTCCCTGGGGATTAAGCTTTATGGACGATCCTTATAATATTGTGTTTCCCGGCTCCGTAACAATACACACAATATACTCTGACAACTGGGGCGAATCTGCACTATCACCCATAGAAACAGAGTGTATCTTACTTAAATCAAACGTGTCTGGGCGGCATTGCACAGGGTAGTCAACGTAAGCTTGCTTCTTCTCTGGGGTAACCGGCCGAAACCCACGTCTGCAGTCGCACGTTGTGTCATTACAGAATAGTTCTATGAAGCAATCTGAGTCACTCGTGCACGTATCCCCAAGGCGACCTTCGCCTATCACATTGCAGTCCGTCCCTGATGAGGACAGTTCCGTGTTTTGGCCACATACGCAGTAACCGTCTGTTGTGTCGTTACATTCAACATTGGCTGAGCAACCATATTTCCACCAACTGATAACCGGCATTGTCTGAGAGCACAATGACTTTCCGTTGTCTGTTCGTCTTGATAAAAGCACGTCAACATCTTTCATAGCAGTGCTTACTGATGTCTTTTAATGTTTTGTCAAGGAATGAACTAAATCTGAACATTTGAATTAAAAAAAGGAAGTACACAGCTATAAGTGGCGATATATGATGTGCTGAATATCCCCTGGCGGAAGTACGCGGGTCGCAGTCCTATTGGCTGACATCTCAGTAGGTTCCTCAGAGTAGTCACATGTACAGTAAAGATAAAGGGGATTACGAAGCCTACAAGGCAGTGTAAAACTTCCTGGCATGAAGATGCCAAACATACCACATATCAAGGACGTATACTGTTAAAAAGGAGAACTCGCATGCAAAGAATGTGGCTATTTTTGTTTTGAACGCGCTGGTGGTTACAAAACAACCCTAATCGTGAAAGAAAAGAAGCTTTACCATAGCCTAAAATGGCACAACCCGTTTAGTATGTGGTCGTCATATTATTTTCGTAACGACGTCTCTCAAACACTACCTACTGTCTGTTAGATAAATTCACTGGAGTGTGCACGGATACGAATGAGTTTCCATGGAGGCAAAAGTATAGATGTTGTCAGCATGTTAGCGCAACCCCAAAACTCGAGAGGTTCTCACCAAAGCAGTCGCTGTAAGCTCAACTCCAGCAGATGGGGCATTCTCTCTGGTCATGTGCGGAAAAATCTGCCACTGACATGCGAATGCACTGACTGATTTTTTCCCACCATAACAGTGGCAGCCAATTTATATAAGTGAAGCTTTGGCTGGATAACACAGGCTAAAATAAATAAATGGGTGGGGAGTTTCTTTTGCATTTCAGTGCAACAATGAAGAGACTTGTATCTACACAGACTCAAATCATATACACTAACTGCTGCTGGAATGATCTACAATTAGAGGCCTGGTAAACACATAATAGCTTACTCAAATCAAACGTGTCGGGCCGACATTGGAACGGCAATTTGAGGTATGCCTGTTTCTCATCTGGAGAAACCGGTCGATGACCACTTCTACAGTTACAAGTGGAGTTAGTGGAGTTACAGAATAGCTCTATGAAGCATTCTGAGTCATTACTACACGGGTCTCCCAAGCGACCTTCTCCCCTTACAGCGCAGTCCGCTCCTGATACTGACGGTACCGTGTTTTCCAGACAAACGCAGATACCGTCTGTGGTGTCGTTGCATTCAACGTTGATGCCGATACACAGACCAATGGCAGTTCCACAGCGTTGTCCAAGAGAGGAAGCTATATAAAACATCAAAAAAACTATTATAATTACTCTTATAATTACGGTATTTCCTTTTTGTCCTCGAAATAGTTTTCTGCCATTTAGCCAATGCAAATACTGCTTGAAATATACCTACTTTAAATGCAACAATCTGGCTCTCCGTGTGAAAGTTAGGTAGTGAAAAATGGCCACAATATGGTCTGAGATGTCTACGATAGACTACGATTTCTAAAAATGCTAATACATGTACTTTTTTAAAAGAATCTAGGGGCCTTCTTGGCTCAGTTGGTTAGCGCTCTGGCGCAGAGTAATGACTCAGAAGCCTCTCACCAATGCGCTGGCTGTGAGTTCAAGTCCAACTCATGCTGGTTTGCTCTTCGGCCGTACGTGATAAGGTGTGGCAGCAGCCTGCGAATTGTGTAAAGTTTCAAACGGCTAGGCTCGGTTTCCTCCCACCATAATGCTGGCCGCCGTCGTATAAGCGAAATATTCTTGAGCACGGCGTAAAGCACCAGTCAAATAAAAAAATCAATTTGAAGAATCTAAAAAAAATGAATTCCAATTCCTGCTTATTGCTGACTAGTGCAACATCTTGTATAATACTTACTGCTAATGTCCTTGTTTTCTTTAAAGACAGCTTACCATTCACGCAAGCAATTTCGTTGTTATCTGGAACATGTCCAATATCACACAGGCAAATTTTTTCTTCACACTCTCTCTGTCGACAACTAGCTGACACTGGACACTGGGAGTCGTCAGAGCACGGGGTGAATAAACTGGCTGGAGCTAGTGTAACGGTAGTCTGTGCCTCTGTTGGTGTTGCTGCAACGTTTGTTGTAGTTGTTTGTGCTTCTGTTGTTGGGCAGAAATCTAGAACGGAAAACGATTGATAGGATTTTGAAATTTAATACACGTTAACGGCTTATAAGAGACAATAAAGCGCTTCTAGATTTCCATGCAGATTCCTTACGATTGGATGACATGTGTTTGAAATGTCAAAATATGTTGCACCAATATAAGTTGTCCAAAGGAAAAGTATAGAATTTGGTTAAGTAGTCAAACATATTTTTTCCTTTTTAATCAAGCTAGCCATGTCCAGCATCACCCACCTTGATTTACTGAGCCATATTAACTTTTCAAAGCCCTGAACTTTTCTTCATAAATATGCATATTTCACGACCTAATCACCTTTCACTTTACAAAGGCCCACAGAAACCTTAGTTTCTGACACTGATAGGAGTTCAAGACAACATGGCATTGAAAAGCGATTGAAATGAATTGATTTTAATAGTAGACGTAAGAGAAGTGTTAACGCCACAAATGCCTCCCTGTACCTCAACTTGTTCATCGAGGTATGGAGAGAGACGCCGTCTTATATAAGTGAAATTTTGGCTGGAAAACACAGGCTAAAATAAATAAATGGATGGGAAGTCTCTTTTGCATTTCAGGGTAATAATGAAGAGACTTGTATCTACACAAACTAAAGTTATACAGTATTTGCTGCTGACATGATCCACAATTACTGTCCTGGTAAACACATAATAGCTTACTCAAATCAAACGTGTCGAGCCGACATTGGAACGGCAATTTGAGGTATGCCTGTTTCTCATCTGGAGAAACCGGTCGATGACCACTTCTGCAGTCACAAGTGGAGTTAGTGGAGTTACAGAATAGCTCTATGAAGCATTCTGAGTCATTCCTACACGGGTCTCCCAAGCGACCTTCTCCCCTCACAGCGCAGTCCGCTCCTGATACTGACGGTATCGTGTTTTCCAGACAAACGCAGATACCGTCTGTGGTGTCGTTGCATTCAACGTTGATGCCGATACACAGACCAATGGCAGTTCCACAGCGTTGTCCAAGAGATGAAGCTATATAAAACATCAAAAAACTATTATAATTACCCTGAATTAAAAACACACGTCGCTTATTGTGTACTGCAAATACCACACACACAAACACAACGAAGTAAAACAAAAATGCCTAAATCAAAGCGTAGCATATATAGATTGAATATGTTTTTATTAATAGGTGAATAAAAGTGTTTTGTTGGTTGATTGATTTATTTGATTGGTGTTTTACGCTGTACTCAAGAATATTTCACTTATGGGACTGCAGCCAGCGCTATAAAAGGAGGAAACCGGGCAAAACCTGGGGGAAACCCACGACCATCCGCAGGTTGCTGTTAGACCTTCCCACCTACGGCCGGAGGGGAAGCCAGCATAAGCTGAACTTGAACTCATAGCGATCGCATTGGTGAGAGACTCCTCTGGCATTACGTTGTGCTAGCGCGTTAACCAACAGAGGCATGGAGGTCCCCTAAAAATGTTTTAATCACTAGGATTAAACTTACAATCTGGACCGGGGAATTTTTCACAAGAAATCTTCCGTTCAACTTTAACCCTTTTAAAATTATGCGACTATGTCACTGGTGTGTTCCTGGTATGCAGAGTAAGGAAAATTGATGTGACTTGTTTTACAGAGAGAGAACTTCTAGCGTACTCTCTTGAAAGAAATGTAAATTGCTTCAAATCTTGGATAAAAATGAATGAAGGAACAAAGCCATACCGTTGGCTTTTTGTGCAAACAAGCCATGTAGAACAATTTTTCAAAAAAAAAAGAAAGTAGCAACGATTTTTTCAGGGCAATTGCGCAACTACAAAAGATGTGATTAGACGTATAAATAAAATAAATCCGATGAGTTTAGAAGACAGACTAAAATACAAAAACTTTATTGCTGTGGAAAGCATATTGAGTACGTTTTCTAGAATATTTCCCACCCAGGTAAATTGTTTTAAAGCGTGGGAATCCACTATTCTACGTCTGCTGAAACAAGGTGAGTGGCAGTGAACATAACATCGGTATTTTCTTTTTGTCCTCGAAATAGGTTTCTGCGATTTAGCCAATGCAAATACTGCTTGAAATATACCTACTTTAAATGCAACAATCTGGCTCTCCGTGTGAGAGTTACGTAGTGAAAAATGGCCACAATATGGTCTGAGATGTCTACGATAGACCACGATTTCTAAAAATGTTAATACATGTACTTTGTTAAAAGAATCCATGGGCCCCCTTGGCTCTGTTGGTTTGCGCTCTGGCGCGAAGTAATGACTCAGAAGCCTCTCACCAATGCGCTGGCTGTGAGTTCAAGTCCAACTCATGCTGGTTTGCTCTCCGGCCGCACGTGATAAGGTCTGGCATCAACCTGAGGATACTGTAAAGTTTCAAAGGGCTCGGCCCGGTTTCTTCCCACCATAATGCTGGCCGCCGTCGTAAAAGCGAAATATTCTTGAGCACGGCGTAAAGCACCAGTCAAATAAAAAAACCAATTTAAAGATTCTAAAAATAAATCGATTCCAATTCCTGCTTATTGCTGACTAGTGCAACATCTTGTATAATACTTACTGCTAATGTCCTTGTTTTCTTTAAAGAAAGCTTACCATTCACGCAAGCGATTTCGTTGTTATCTGGAACATGTCCAATATCACACAGGCAAATTTTTTCATCACACTCTCTCTGTCGACAACTAGCTGACAATGGACACTGGGAGTCGTCAGAGCACGGGGTGAATAAACTGGCTGGAGCTAGTGTAACGGTAGTCTGTGCCTCTGTTGGTGTTGCTGCAGTGTTTGTCGTAGTTGTTTGTGCTTCTGTTGTTGGACAGGAATCTAGAACGGAAAACGATTAATAGGATTTTGAAATTTAATACACGTTAACGGCTTATAAGAGACCGTTATAGGAGACAATAAAGCACTTTTAGATTTCCTTTTAGACTCTTTACGATTGGATGACATGTGTTGCAAAGGTAAACATATTTTTTTGCACTGATATAAGTTGTTCAAAGGAAAAGTATAGATTTTGGTTGAGTAGCCAAACATATATTTCTTTTTAATCAAGCTAGCCATGTCCAGCATCACCCACCTTGATTTACTGAGCGATATTAACTTTTCAAAACCCTGAACTTTTCTGCATAAATATGCATATTTCACGACCTAATCACCTTTCACTTTACAAAGGCCCACAGGAACCTTAGTTTCTGACACTGATAGGAGTTCAAGACAACATGGCATTGAAAAGATTTTGAAATGAATTGATTTTAATAGTAGACGTAGGAGAAGTGCTAACGCCACAAATGCCTTTTTTTACCTCAACTTGTTCATCGAGGTATGGAGAGAGACGCCGTCTTACATGAGTGAAATTTTGGCTGCAAAACACAGGCTGAAATAAATAAATGGATGGGAAGTCTCTTTTGCATTTCAGGGTAATAATGAAGAGACTTGTATCTACACAAACTAAAGCTTTACAGTATTTGCTGCTGAAATGATCCACAATTACTGGCCTGGTAAACACATAATAGCTTACTCAAATCAAACCTGTCGGGCCGACATTGGAACGGCAATTTGAGGTATGCCTGTTTCTCATCCTGAGAAACCGGTCGTTGACCACTTCTGCAGTCACAAGTGGAGTTAGTGGAGTTACAGAATAGCTCTATGAAGCATTCTGAGTCATTCCTACACTGGTCTCCCAAACGACCTTCTCCCCTCACAGCGCAGTCCGCTCCTGATACTGACGGTATCGTGTTTTCCAGACAAACGCAGATACCGTCTGTGGTGTCGTTGCATTCAACGTTGATGCCGATACACAGACCAATGGCAGTTCCACAGCGTTGTCCAAGAGATGAAGCTACAAAACATCAAAAAACTATTATAATTACCCTGAATGAAAAACACACGTCGCTTATTGTGTACTGCAAATACCACACACACAAACACAACGAAGTAAAAGAAAAACGCCTAAAGCAAAGCGTGGCATATATAGATTGAATATGTTTTTACTAATAGGTGAATAAAAGTGTTTTGGTGATTGATTTATTTATTTAATTGGTGTTTTACGCTATGCTCAAGAATATTTTAGTTATACGACTGCAGCCAGCACTATGGTAGGAGGAAACCGGGCAAAACCTGGGGGAAACCCACGACCATCTGCAGGATGCTGTCAGACCTTCCCACCTACGGCCGGAGAGGAAGCCAGCATAAGCTGAACTTGAACTCATAGCGATCACATTGGTTAGAGACTCCTCGGTCATTACGTTGTGCTAGCGCGCTAACCAACAGAGGCATGGAGGTCCCTTAAAAATGTTTTGATCACTAGGATTAAACTTACAATCTGGACCGGTGAATTTTTCACAAGAACTCTTCCATTAAACTACAAACATTTTAAGATTATGCGACTATGTCACTGGTGTGTTCCTGGTATGTAGAGTAAGGAAATTGATGTGACTGGTTTTACAGAGAGAGAACTTCTAGCGTACTCTCTTGAAAGAAATGTAAATTGCTTCAAATCTTGGATAATAATGAATGAAGAAACAAAGCCATACCGTTGGCTTTTTGCGCAAACAAACCATGTAGAACAATTTTTCAAAAAAAAAAGAACGTAGCAACGATTTTTTCAGGGCAATTGCGCGACTACTAAAGGTATGATTAGACGTATAAATAAAAATAAATCCGACGAGTTTAGAAGAGAGACTAAAATACAAAAACTTTGTTGCTGTGGAAAGCATATTGAGTACGTTTTCTAGAATATTTCCCACCCAGGTAAATTGTTTTAAAGCGTGGGAATCCACTATTCTACGTCTGCTGAAACCAGGTGAGTGGCAGTGGACATCATATCGGTATTTCTTTTTTGTCCTCGAAATAGGTTTCTGCGATTTAGCCAATGCAAATACTGCTTGAAATATACCTACTTTAAATGCAACAATCTGGCTCTCCGTGTGAGAGTTACGTAGTGAAAAAATGGCCACAATATGGTCTGAGATGTCTACGATAGACCACGATTTCTAAAAATGTTAATACATGTACTTTGTTAAAAGAATCCATGGGCCTCCTTGGCTCTGTTGGTTAGCGCTCTGGCGCGAAGTAATGACTCAGAAGCCTCTCACCAATGCGCTGGCTGTGAGTTCAAGTCCAACTCATGCTGGTTTGCTCTTCGGCCGCACGTGATAAGGTCTGGCATCAACCTGCGAATAGTGTAAAGTTTCAAAGGGCTCGGCCCGGTTTCCTCCCACCATAATGCTGGCCGCCGTCGTATAAGCGAAATGTTCTTGAGCATGGTGTAAAGCACCAGTCAAATAAAAAAATCAATTTCTAGATTCTAAAAATAAATGGATTTTAATTCCTGCTTATTGCTGACTAGTGCAACATCTTGTATAATACTTACTGCTAATGTCCTTGTTTTCTTTAAAGAAAGCTTACCATTCACGCAAGCAATTTCGTTGTTATCTGGAACATGTCCAATATCACACAGGCAAATTTTTTCATCACACTCTCTCTGTCGACAACTAGCTGACAATGGACACTGGGAGTCGTCAGAGCACGGGGTGAATAAACTGGCTGGAGCTAGTGTAACGGTAGTCTGTGCCTCTGTTGGTGTTGCTGCAGTGTTTGTTGTAGTTGTTTGTGCTTCTGTTGTTGGACAGGAATCTAGAACGGAAAACGATTAATAGGATTTTGAAATTTAATACACGTTAACGGCTTATAAGAGACCGTTATAAGAGACAATAAAGCACTTTTAGATTTCCTTATAGACTCTTTACGATTGGATGACATGTGTTGCAAAGGTAAACATATTTTTTGCACTGATATAAGTTGTTCAAAGGAAAAGTATAGATTTTGGTTGAGTAGCCAAACATATATTTCTTTTTAATCAAGCTAGCCATGTCCAGCATCACCCACCTTGATTTACTGAGCGATATTAACTTTTCAAAATCATGAACTTTTCTTCATAAATATGCATGATTCACGACCTAATCACCTTTCACTTTACAAAGGCCCACAGGAACCTTAGTTTCTGACACTGATAGGAGTTCAAGACAACATGGAATTGAAAAGCGATTGAAATGAATTGATTTTAATAGTAGACGTAGGAGAAGTGTTAATGCCACAAATGCCTCTTTTTACCTCAACTTGTTCATCGAGGTATGGAGAGAGACGCCGTCTTACATGAGTGAAATTTTGGCTGCAAAACACAGGCTAAAATGAATAAATGGATGGGAAGTCTCTTTTGCATTTCAGGGTAATAATGAAGAGACTTGTATCTACACAAACTAAAGCTATACAGTATTTGCTGCTGAAATGATCCACAATTACTGGCCTGGTAAACACATAATAGCTTACTCAAATCAAACGTGTCGAAACGACATTGGAACGGCAATTTGAGGTATGCCTGTTTCTCATCCTGAGAAACCGGTCGTTGACCACTTCTGCAGTTACAAGTGGAGTTAGTGGAGTTACAGAATAGCTCTATGAAGCATTCTGAGTCATTCCTACACTGGTCTCCCAAACGACCTTCTCCCCTCACAGCGCAGTCCGCTCCTGATACTGACGGTACCGTGTTTTCCAGACAAACGCAGATACCGTCTGTGGTGTCGTTGCATTCAACGTTGATGCCGATACACAGGCCAATGGCAGTTCCACAGCGTTGTCCAAGAGATGAAGCTATATAAAACATCAAAAAACTATTATAATTACCCTGAAATAAAAACACACGTCGCTTATTGTGTACTGCAAATACCACACACACAAACACATCAAAGTTAAAGAAAAGTAATGCCTAAAGCAAGCGTGGCATATATAGATTGAATATGTTTTCATAATTGGGTGAATAAAATTTTTGTGATCACTAAGATTAAAATTACAATATGGACCACGGAATTTTTGACAAGAAATCTGTCGTTAATCTTTAAACCTGCAAAATTATCCGACTATGTCACTGGTGTTTTTCTGAGGTGCAAAATAGGGAATTTTGATGTGACTGCTTTTTACAGAGAGAGAACTTCTAGCGTACTCCCTTGAAAGCAATATAAATTGCTTCATAATGTGGAGAATAATGAATAATGAAACAAAGCCACTCCGTTGGTTCTGTATGCAATGAAACCACGTGGAACAATTTTGCGAAATAAAGATAATGTAGCAATGATTTTTTTCAGGGGAATAGCGTAAAGATAGAAGATGTAAAAATAAAAGCATATATATAAAAAGTAAACCGACGTGTTTAGAAGACACACTAAAATACAAGAAGAATATTCGAGAATATTTCCCACCCAGGTAAATTGTTTTAAATCGTCGGATTCCACTATTATACGCATGCTGGAACCAAGTAAATGTCAGTGAACATCACATCAGTATTTACTTTTTCCACTCGAAATAGTTTTCTGCCATTTAGCCAGCGCAAATACTGCTTAAAACGTACTTAATTTATATGCACCAAGCCTCGGTTGGTAAACGCGCTAGCGCAGCGTAATAACCCAGAAGCCTGTGACCAATACCGTCGCTGTTAATTCAAGTCTAGCTCATGCTGGTTTGCTCTTCGGCCATACGTGGGAAGGTCTTCTAGCAACCTGGGGATGGTGGTGGGTTTCCCAGGGCTCTGCACGGTTTCCTCCCACCATAATGTTGGCTGCCGTGGTATAAGTGAAATAGTCTGAAGTACGACGTAAATCACCAGTCAAATAAATCAATAAATTAAAAGAATCTGAAACAAATCCGAATTCAATACATGCTTTTTCCCGACTAGTGCAACATCTTGTATAATATTTAATGTTAGTGTTTTCGTTGTTTTTAAAGAAAGCATACCATTCACGCAAGCAATTTCGTTGTTATCTGGAACATGTCCAATATCACACAGGCATATCTGTCCATTACATTCTCTCGACCGACAACTTGCTGACTCGGGGCATTGTGAGTCTTCAGTGCAGGAACCAAATAGCCCAACAGACAGCGGAGTTGTTGTTACTCCTAAAACAGGAATCACAATATATTTATGGGTTTTTTTGTCGCTGTATTGTAAAGAATATTTCAAGCATTTAGCGTCAACATTGAAAAAATCATGAATTATGCCTGCCTGGTCCAATTGCATAGTGGTGTCATCAACGAATGACGTATCCCTGAAAAACAATTTGCTTTAGGTTCTAATCAGTTCATGCATTTATGGTTGTACACAATTATGTCTGTGCATTTTAATGTATACATAATAATTTAGTAGACTGCTTTTATTAAACATTATGTGACCCTGCTGTTCGCAACCAGGGTCAGGAAAAGCCACTCAAGTAATCAGTGTTTCAAAGGCAGTTTACTAGGTTATAAAAATTTGTAATAAAAAAAAATAAAAATAAAAAAAAACAATATTTCGTCTGAAATAAGCTTCACAGTAGTGTTTCTTTTTCCTTCTTGATTGTCGAACTTCAGAGTGGACATTCACACTCTGTAAAGATTATTACGGAATAGTTCAGTCCTTAATCCTTGTCGGATCTTTCAACTACCTGGTTTTCTGTATGGACATTTGCTCTGACATTGTAGTTTTCAGACTTATGGCCTATAGGTAACGAAAAGACACGATTGTTTACTAGCGTACACGAAAAGATGTGGACAGCTAAATTGTCTTTGCTTCCTAAACAATGTAAACCATCTTTTTATGTTTGTCTTATTATATTATTAACTGACAGTCTACGGTATGTTGACGTTTTTTCTGGCTTTTTTGTAATTTGCGCAACGCTTTATAAAGTGATTTTCCATTTTATCAAAATGTGTGACAAAGCTACCATTGTAGTAAGGATAACGTGTCTTAATTTACTTCTACTGAACTTATAGACATGTTAGTATCAAATACGTTTGGCCATCGCAGGTGTTACCAATATCAAGTCTGGCCCATGGATGAATAAACGGTGACGTCGCTTACTGGCAGGGGAAGTGTTAATCAATGAATTTTAATACTGGCAGACATATAAGGAAATACCGTTATCCAGTACTGCTGACGTTAGTTAACTGAAATATTTACATTACATGATTTTTTAGGAAGGTCAATATTTTAATGTAAAATTTTGTCGATAAATTCCTATACCGTAGATACCCGTTAAACACTCAAGAACTGTTCACTCATTCGACTCCCATAAGCTTTATGGGTGGAGGAAAACTTAGTGGTCTGAACAAACAACCGACTATTGTCATTCTAATGTGTTGAAGAGAAATGGTGTTCAAACGTTTCCCAAGATTAGCTTGGCACAAAAAATGATACAGAAATGATATAAAAAAAATTCCCTATTCAAGGCTAGTCCGAATTTTCTGACTAGAACTTGAAGCAGTTACGGTTATAAGCCTGATGGCATGTTGCAGTTCCAGTCAGGAGTCGCTCTTTGCAAAATCTTTAAAAGTTTTAGTGTGTATGACGCGTGTGACGTAAGCAGTTTGTGTACAAACAATGCATGGCAGGTATATATAAAGGCGTGGACGGACTACGAATGTTGTTCGTCAAAATATTGTTGAAAATGGACTTACCAGGAAAAAAACTTATTGCGGACGAGGACCGAATGACTATGACTTATTAAAAGTTGTTTGGAACTTCACAAAATAATTAAATAGGAGCGCATTCTGACTACTACTGCAGCATGAGGTCAGTCTTGTGACAATAATACCTGCAAGTTCTACTCAGAAAATTCGGATTGATCCAAGGCCAAGACTAAATTCGAAGCACAAGCGTCAGTTACATCATGTAAGAGTTGTACTGAAGCTGGTAGCCCTCATTCGCGTTTTCGTCCTTTCATCTGATTATTTCGGCACAAAATGGAGGGTAAAAGAGTAAAAAATGAGGGGTAAAAGTACCAAGAAGCAAAACAAAAAAGCAAACGTGCCTGTGGAAATTAGGAGAGGTCCAGGGCGTTAAAAATGGCACTCTTCGCCTGGCGCTTTTCTTTCGTATTTTTGCCTGGTAATTACATCTCGCTCTTCGTCTAAGTAATAATCAAACAGAACAAAAAGCACACGTGGCCTCTATCTGCTTCAAAATAGTTGCCCACTTTACCACTGAGCCACGTCTCTCTACCATCCTGTGCAATTCTTACATATATAAAATAACCTATTTATAGAATATATCTATAAATCCCGATACAGGCGCATAGGACATGTGTATGTAAGCAATACTACGCAGTACACCACAGCAGAAGTCGCCCGAGCATGGCACGTGTATTATTGAACCTTGATCTGTATATGGCACAGGCTAGGACTTAATACCTCGCGTGCAACGCCCACTATTCAGCCGTGCGACCATTAGGCTGAGCGCCTTCATGAAATGACCACTCCCTATAACCACGCATTGTGCGATCTTTTGAGTATAAACAATTGAAAGCAGCAGGATACACAGCTTTTCCTTTTGATAGATTTTCGAAATACAGATTGCATAAGTGTTATTGAATAAGGAATACAGTCAGTCTGTCCAAAATATGGCAAAGTATTTGTCAAAACACGTTCAATGCCGAGTACATGCGTTTTGCATGACAGAAGGACCTGGCACAGTTTAGCAAGATTTCGGCCCATTCCGTGATATTATTAGTCAGCTGTATGATAACTTCACTCTACCCCCCCCCCCCATAAGGTAGACAGATAATCACTCTAGCACCAACAACTTTCCAGACAATGTAATATTCATCTATCGACTCGCACATTATGCAGTTTAACATGGACATGGGCTCGATATACATAACAAACCTCACGCTAAAATGAAATAAAAGTATTAAGAATATTATACAATGAGCACGCGAACCTACAAGTACCATTCGTCAATAGAATTATCCCACTATCTGTTACTATCGACCAAAGCATATTTTAGATGGAACAAATTGCATACATATCAAGTAATAATGGAAACAAAGGTTGTAACATAGTTACATCATTACTGCCTCATTACCGTGATCACAGTGACCTTGCCTTGGTCAAGAACCACGGTACAATAGATGGTAACTGTGGCAGTGATGTAAAACCAACGCATGCGCGTTAATGTTTATCGGTAATCACAAGGACAATATAGAGCTGCTGTGTCAAGGCACCAAGTTCAGAGCTTAAATTGAAAACAACAGTGCCCTTGACATCGTATTTGCAAAATGGTGTAAATGGTATGTCGTTGTTGTGTATAGTACTTGCGCATTTTTACTCTAATGTTGTACTCTAATACGTTTACTCTTACACTGTATTTCATGGTATCCTCTGTGATGTCGATCGAATGAACGGTAATAAGGGAAATTAAAGAAGTCAGCATAAAAATGATGTAAATTTCACATGACAAAGTTATTCGTCAATATTCACTCCGTTTTTCTTTACAGAGAAAATAACATAATAATGTTCTTGACCTAATAATGTTACATATTATGATGTGATACATGTCTAATAAATTAGTTTTTATGTAAATCTGTCGTTTATGTCTAGTAAGCACATTCATTTAATCGGAATCCTGACAATATCAAGGAATATATTATAAATATACATATTCTTAAAACATTTTTTCAGATGGAACGTCCAAATCTCAACGCAAATATATTTCTCCGAATAAGACCCTTCATATTTTAATACTAAATTACGCAAAGACGATATATACCAAGAGATGGTTCCAAATGTCCACCATACATACATATTATATTTTCAAATGGCCTTCTCCTTACCAAAAATCGGGACACTATGCAAATATAGCTAATGACATACATACATACATACATACATACATACATACATACATACATACTTATATACATACATACATACATACATACATACATACATACATACATACATACATACATACATACATACATACATACATACATACATACAAAAAAATGAAAAATCTCTGTGCTTCACACTTGGTAAACATCAAAAGAAAACCACAAACATCCCCTTCTGTTCAAACGAGGAAGAGTACGTTTTTTTCTGAACGGTTTTCGCACGAGTGGCAAAACGTTAGACAATTTCAGACAATAGAAGGTGTTGGCATAGCACTTTGGTTATTATGTTCCCGTCTAGCTTGAATGTATTGTTGTTTGGAAGATGTTTACAGGTGATTTATAGGTTGCACGATGTAAGAAATCACCGTCAACGGACTGTCATGTGGTCTCTATATGCACAAATGGATGAATACGTGACCAATTTCACGCCCTCATAATCTCACGCCTCTGTTGTTGATGTGTAGTTCCTCTTTTGTTGGGTATTTGCCCAGCAGTCAAAGTATTTATCACCATATAAACGTAATGCATGAGCTGTAGCGCATAACAAACCCCACCATATGGAAGCTTTTTAACGCCATTACGTTACGTTCCTACCATCACGGCATCCGCGGAAGGTGCGAAGCGACGACGCGATGCTATGTGGGGATGGTGCTAGGAAACGAAGCCATGGTTCGATGGCCTAAAGCGATGACACGACGGAACAAAGCGATGGTGTGACGACAGGAATCGATGACATTAAGGCACGAAGCGATGTTTCTGTGGTAGGTGGCGATGTTCAGTGTGCTATCGATTTGCCTCATCGTCCCATCCTCCTCCACGCCATGGTCCCATTGCGTTATGACATTGTCGGGCCACACTACGATACGCGATGATGCACTTAACCGGCTTCCATACGAACGTGTTTAAAATCAGTGCAAACAATAATTTCAGGAAAACAGCCGCATGTGTGGTGCACTGAAAAATTGTTACACGTAAAGACGACGTTAAACCTCAAGCATAAACTTAGAGACCAGGAAGCGAGGAAACAACACGACTTTGTAATGCCGGATCCGAATCACAAAGCGTGAGAACCCCCGCGATCATCTTGCTTGTTTTCTTGTGTTTGGTACGGCGTCTTCGCATGATTAACGGTGTGGCACGGACAATTGTCAGTGTATAGGATTGAATGCAACGACACAACAGACGGTTACTCCGTATGTGGCCAAAACAAGGAACTGTAGAGAATCCCACGCTCTCATAGCTTACAATGATTAATCTGAATGTTATTTGATACCTTTTAATGCTTATATGGTGGCATCAGGAGATTTCAGGGTAATCCAATGGCTTTTGGCGAATATTGTGCAAATATTAACAACGTACTAGTGAAAAACACTGGCTTTACGCTGCGAAAAAAGACCCTACAAGCGTCATCTTAACAAAAAAGCCCAACAAAGTTTGAGAGCTGTGTCTGAGACCGGGTTTGAACCCGCGGCACTTAGGCCCAAATCACTGATGGGCATATAACTGAGCATATTATCTCGGCCACAGTCACATAAATCAAACATGCAGATATTCACACTAGTAGCCGTGATCTGGACAAATAATCGATACTTAAAAACAGAACTTACCACATTTCACCGTAAGTGTGAGCGCCGTGAAAAGTAGTGCTGTATAATCCCTAAGGGCAGCTGGTGTTAGGGTCATCTGGAAACAAGAGGTAACGAATCAGTTGTTAAGAAATTGACCTAGGGAAGGCTTAATAAGTGACTGACAAAAAAGCTGTATTGTTTTTATTGTACCGTTTAGAGGTGATCATTTATCAGTCGGTGCGTGGAAAACAGACATTTATATATCGCCCGTCAACCAAAATGGACGTACCGCGCCATTAGTCGCAACGATTTTAGGATTCACTGGTAGGCGCTCGCTGGCTAAGGCTGTTAAAGCACTGGTTTGTAATTGTACAGTGCTGCCAGATGGTTAAATGAGATTGATAAAACGCTATCTCAGAAGGTTAAAACGTTGGTTAAGGTGTTAACAGCGCAGGCTACGATGGTTAAGGGTCCACAGACTTATGAAACAGTGAATTCGAGTAAAACCCTTTGTTTCGGTTGTGACTTTACGTCAAAAGGTATGTTAGGTAGCTGTGGAAGATAAATGGCATCCCATTTTCTGACATGTGTACATCTTACCACCGTAATGTAAGCGAACATCATGTCCTACGGTCATAAACACTAATCAAACAGATGTAAAAGTAACCAGTGAGTGAATAAAAAAACAAATAAATAAACAAATAACAAAAACAAAACATACGTTTGAGCTTTACGGATATATAAAGCTAAAGTGCTAAACCCTTGAACTTTTCAATACCGTGGTTGTCTTTGGATTCACGCACATTTATTTCACGCGTTTTACCGATATTTTACAACTGATGTCACGTTTTGAAATCGGGAAAACCTGTAGTACCTCGTGGACCCTAACTATATTGGCCAGGTATCAGAAAAGAAAACAGCTTGATGTAAAAAGACAACCGTGGAAGTGAAGAGAACTGGATGTGAACACCCAGCTGCATGGCCAGTCACCTGTGGTGATACGGCGGTTTGCAATTTTAGAATTTCCAAAGCGTAAGACTTTTATCAAATGAGAATATCATACACTATTGAAACCAGTAGGGGATATTACAGTGCAGTTTATTTCAGGCAAACTAGTAGTAGCGCTATTGGAGCAGTGTCAGCATTATCGCTGTGATTCACTAAAACAGAATTTCATCTAGTTTTTATTTTTGTTTTGTTAGCAACGGTATATTTCAGAATATAAGAGATTTTTGTTTATTTATTTGATTAAAGTTTTACATCATAGACAAGAATGTTTCACTTACACGACGGCAACCAGCATTGTGATGGAAAGAAACCGGGCCGAGGGAAACACACGATCATCTGCAAGTTGCCGTCTGACTTTCGTGCATGTCACCAGAGAAAAAGCCTGCATATGCACGGCATGAACTTATCCTGATGACATTGGTGAGAGCCTCCTGGGTCATTCTGCCGCGATGGCGCCCTAAACACTGGTCCACGGGGCCCCCATCGGATTTTTTTATTGTCAAAAAGAGGGGCCTCCGTGACTCAGTTGGTTAGCGCGCTAGCGCAACGTAATGACCCAGGAGTCTTTCACCAATGTGGTCGTTGTGAGTTCAAGTCCAACTCATGCTGGCTTCCACTCCAGAAGTAAGTGGGAACTTCTAACAGCAACCTGCGGATGGTCGTGGGTTTCCCCCGGGCTCTGCCCTGTTTCCTCCCACCATAATGCTGGCCGCCGTCGTATAAGAAATATGGTTTTACAAAGTGGCTCGAATGTGACAAATAGTCATGCAGTACGTTATACAAATTTATGTTCCACTCCGCAGTATTAAAGCAGACTTTTATAATTTAGGAATTACCTTTCAGTTGGTGACGTACCGATGCCAATGGCCAAACCTCTGTAAAATATGTCATTTTTTAAATAGTTATTTCGCATTTCTAGATTTCAATTTTTTTATTTACAAAAATCCAACAGTGTCACGTGAAAAATGCTAGGCAACTAGTATTGATCGCATTTACTATAACATGGGCGTCCGGAAAAACTCTCACAAAAAAGTAAGTTAGGGTAGACGAACGAGAAAATTGACAAGCTGAATGCCTCTGGGACATGGAGAGATTGGTGATGCTTAAATTAATGTTAAGCACTTGCACCGGTCGTGTCACATTATAACACGATGAGAAGCGCTTGCACCAGTGGTGTCACATACTTACACTATGGGAAGCACTTGGATCAGTGGTGTCACATTATTACATTATGGGAAGCACTTGCATCAGTAGTGTCCCATTATTACACTATGGGAAGCACTTGCACCAGTGGTGTCACATTATTACATTATGGGAAGCACTTGCATCAGTAGTGTCCCATTATTACACTATGGGAAGCACTTGCACCAGTGGTGTCACATCATTACACTATGGGAAGCACTTGCACCAGTCGTGTCACAATATTACACCATAGGACGCACTTGCACCATTCGTGTCACATTACTACACTATGGGAAGCGCTTGCACCAGTAGTGTCACATTAATACACTATGGGCAGCACTTGCACTAGTGGTGTCACATTATTACATAATAGGTAGTACTTGCTACCTATAGTCTAATTGCCCAATCTTCATGGCTAAAGGTAGAAGTCCAACTTTATCATGTGACCGCTCAAAAATGCCAGGCAACTATTATTGATCACATTCACTATAACACTGGCGTCCAGTCAAAAAAATAAAATCGTAATGTAGAGTAGACAACGAGAAAATTGACAAGCTTCTAAAGTTTCTAAAGGAAGGAAGTGTAATTCATGAATTGTTTATACCTTTAACGACAAAAAGAGTTCGAATACGAAACTCCCCTATTATCCCATTATGTCGTTTCTTCATACGACGAGAACGATATTCCCATATCTGTAGCACAACTATGCTGACATACCATTTGACGGATATCGTTATATATTACCACCCGGTGTTTGCAGTGATGCGTGAATGTCTCATTAATTACCAACCTAGATTGTCTGTTGACTTTATGTCAAAATACTAAACTTGCCCATGCGTAATAACAGGCATTTGTAAATCAGCGGTCAAACGAAATGGACATTCCCGGTCAATAATCGCAAGGCCAATTCGAAAAAACATTGTTCACCACACAACACCAAGGAATAGAGAAAGTACAAAACGTATGGAATTAAAACAGAGAAGCACTTTTCAATGGTGATGGATAGACGTAAGGTATGTTCTAGGCGAATGACTGAAATCAGTATCCAAATCGTGTTCCATGCTAACTTAAATTGTCGATAGCTGAAAAATCTGTCACAGTTGCTCCTTGATTGCAACTGTGCATAAAAAAAAACAAAAAAAAAAAACGTAACGATCTAATTCAACACGCTGAAAATATCGCAATGCCTATATTCAAAAATACCAGAATGCATGAGGGAAAACCCAGCCCGACGTTTGACGAGGGGTGTGTCAGTCTGGGTGTATGGGTGGAGCGCATGCCTGATAGTACAGTTGTGGGATAGAAATAGACTAACGGGTGATGAATGATGGTCTATAGCGTCAAAACGACTTCCCTGCACTATCATCACAGTTGTTCAGACCGGTTTTATCGCCATGTAAATAAACGTCGGGATTTCATCTCTTTGTCACAGATAAGCACTTGCCGGACGTTTACAGCAAGATATTAAGGCGTCGGACTTGCTCTTAGTAGATGGCTATATAGGGCACGTCTTCTTAAGGTGTGGCGATTGTGTAAGACGAGAATGTACGTATTCATGAACAAAGACGGCGGAATGTTGAAGAGAGATATTCATGATACGACCGAAATAGATTTCTAAAAAAAAAATTTCGAATAAAGAGGCTGTACATGTATTGCCAGCTATTGCACAATGTGTCGAAAACGTTTTCTTTTTTATTATTTTTATGAGCATGGAGAGAGCTTCAGGATATTCATAAAAATATTTATTTGATTGGTATTTCACTTATACGATGGCGGCCAGCATTGTTGCGGCAGGAAAGTAGACAGAGCGAAGAAACATAGGGCATATAGTTGAGGAGTAGCAAATGTCTTTACGAAATTCACTTACCTTACCCCAAAATTGAAAATATACTTTCAGATCTTTCTATAAAACTGGATGTTTTAAAGATTAAAATCAGAGATACGGCGCTCTACAAGTTAATTGTGAGTTTCATTTCAACTTAATTCGCCCTTTTTTAAGCATAGCCTCTTTCATATGTAAATTGCCTTAGAAGTCTAATAAGACTATGGCTGCCTAAGTGTATTTTAAAAAAAAAAGTACAAGGTCAGTTAAAACGAAAGGTACAATACGTGTGACATTTATATTGGTAGGAACACAAGGACTAAACGTTCTTATATCTTCAGAGTTAAACGCGGAAATTGAGCTTTACATGGGCGGTTATATTTCATTATATGTTGTTATCATCAACGTGTAATCATTACAGTCTGGACAAGTATTTGTTGAAACCGGATACAAAACTATTGATAATACACTTGGAACACATTGAGTGTGGTCTGACGGTTAGAGAGGCTTCAAATACATTATGTTGTAGTGTATACATGAGTGCTTGGGGTTTGGGTCATTGGACGTATGTACGTATATAGTGTGTCTTTTTGTGGCAGTGCGAGTACATGCCGACAAGGTGTTACCGACACTGAAGTATCATACCGGTGATACCAGACTGACACCCCACCCATTCACATTATATCTGACACGGTGCCAATCAGTCAAGTTTCCTTGCTTTAACCTCTGAGCTTAGAGCATCGAGGTAGAAACAAATACCATATTTAAAGTTTATGGCATGACCAGACTTGGGTTTATTAGTAAGCCGAATTCACGGGGTAATGTTGGGTTACACCTAAAGATGGTGTCCTCGAAATGGAGGTTCAGTGGGGAAGCAAATGAATTAAATATATCAGAATAAAGGCATATCTACAGCCTGGCGTTTATCGCAGGTTTTTCATCAATCAGGGCTGTGACAAGCTAACACGAAGGACGTGATTTTGGGTCAGTTGCTGATAACACTCTGGAGTTTACAAGTCCGACGACTCAAGAATTGCACTTTTTAGCCACGTAAGATTACGAGATCCGTCATCTTGTCTCGCCCAAACTCGCGAGATTCCTAAAATGTCTCTTTGACATACTGTGATTGGTATTTTGTCTTACTGTGGTTGAAAACGTTTCAAAATATATTTGCAATATAATTAAAGAAGGATTTTATGAGAACGGTTTTTTTTACTATAAAATACGATGCCACATCGTATTGTATAAGATTTTGGTTTTAATCATCATTTGCAATGAACCAAAACAAAAATTCTTGAAAATGTGTTTAGTCGCTAATAATTTAGCAGTGTGATCTGGTTCGACAGTAGAAAAACTACTAGATGCATTAATATTTTGTAAGACCTTACGGATTGAGTAGTTATTTATTTACTAGATTGATGTTCTACACCGTACTGAAGAATATTCCACTTATACGACGGCGGGCATAGTTTAGGTTGGAAGAAACCTGGCCTCATGAAAACCCACCACAATCCGCTGGACTTATTACCAAAGATTAAATTGATAATAACAACTAAGAATAAATACCGCAAGCGAATGTTTTCTAAGAAGAGGACATTGCGTGTTTTATTTTATGTAATTTATTCTCATATGAAAATACGAAGGGATTACATAATTATGAATATTTTTTAACGTTTTCTAGAATGTCAACTCAGATTTGAAACAAAACTATAAATTAACTGTAAGAAAGATTGAGTTACTCTATTCAGACGTTCAATGTGTCTAGTAGTGACGAGACTCGAGAAACGTACCATGGACGTTGTAATATACCCCATCCAAGTGGCTGGCAAAGCAATGTCAAACTGTGTCAAGGTACGCGTAGGAGTTTTATTCTTTTTAAGGTGTACGATTGTTACTTAACGCCAGTTTCAACAATCAGCAATTTTAAAAGATATTTGAAGGGGGTTTAGGGTGTGGTGTGTGTCAAAGTCGGGGCGTAGTGGACCCTCAAGCTGGACTGAATGGGTTTATGTGTCACACATAACAGCGCGCACAAAGTGAGTAGACGACCGACTAGTTTAACGAACCAAAAAAGCTGTTGTTACAACAGTGGCTGTCTGACCTTGAGTAAGTCAGATTTTAAGCCATTGAAAGCTCTCACACTGGGCGTAACTCAGTTTCTGTCCGAGTGCTACGACTGCTCATTGCTTTGTAGACATTCTTTTGTTGCGGAGATAAAAATGTTACATCACGGGCTGATTACAAACAGCCTGTTTTGACGCAAGCGAAGACGTAAAATGTGATATAAACGCTTATTTTGGAACCTGGGAGAAATCTCTACGTCTAAACAGACATTGGTATACCGGCCTTCAATCAAAGTATGTGGTGCGTGCTAACAATCAGAAGGCCATTTCCCAAAACGACGTATTACACAAAGCACCAAACAACAAAGAAAGTATATAAAGTGTGAAATTCGGACGGCATTTTGCAAAGAGAAGAAGTTAACAGTCTCCATTGAGGGTGGAAGGATGTAAAGAATAGCCTATTCGAATGAACAAAGTCGCTAAGCAAATCTTACATCATACTAGTTTTTAGGTTATCGATAATGAGCTATTATCTCAGATACGCTTTAGCTGCAACGGTTTATATATCCGACGTGTGCTCGAATTCAACATGATAAATGTACTGCCCCTAGCCCCGGGTTAATCGGAACAACCGCTATGCTAAGATAAATGTATAACAGTTTTAACATTTTAGATCGTTAACTACGCAACACGTTTAAGTTTTAAATTTTAGCTATAGTCAAAAATCGCTGTGTGGCTTTATTGCCTTATTCTGTTACACAAAACGTCGGTATATCACATGTCAGAAAGTTTAAGATACACGACGACTGTAACTATCGTACTAAATATGATGACTGTAACTCTCCCACTGATATATTTAAATATGATGACTGTAAGTCTACCATTGCAAAGGCCGAAATATGATGACTAAGTCTGACACTTTTACGCGTTACTATGATGACCATAGGGCTGTCACTATAATAGGACTAAATATGATGACTTGTGCACTTGAGCCAGACGAATTCTTGTCGTTACGACGGAAATTTGTTAAGGTACTCGAATTAAATGAATTGCGTCCACCAAGTAAATTAGGCTAATGCTTTAATTTCGTGTAGTCAACTGTGATTTATTTTGCGAATGCCGCGAAAAAGAACTCTGTTTACATGTTTACTGCATGGACTAAGCTTAAAAACTGCGCGACGTACGTTATATGATATATCGTTATCGCACAGTGTTATATGCATAAAATACATCCAGTTGAAAAATGGTTTTTTCTATACTTAATTTCTATATTTTGCAGGTAAAAATCGATTCTTACCATAGACTACTGCTGTATGAGTAGATCGATTTCACTTTTATTTCACACCCAAATAGATAAAACGCCCAAATATCAACGCGGAAATGTATTACGAGTAAGTGTCGTTCACCTCGTAAAAAAAAAAAAACACGAGCAGACGATGCGACCTAGATTTGCCAAACGTGACGCCATGCACAGATAACGATGGCGTCACTCGTTACTCGTAGGTCGCTCACAAGTATCTTAACCTCTCTATAGAAAAATGGCCGCGGCCTAAAAAGGGCTTGGTCAGTGTCAGTTTTGATAATGTATTGTGCCATCGTAATGAAAGAATACAAAGCATATCACAGGTGGGAAAGGAAAGGCCGTTACTATAAACACACATGATACAGCGCTACCTCTGATTTTTCCGCCTGCGACAAAAATAAATTGGACATTTTGTAGATGTACTTTGTTCTGCAGTATCGAAATCCTGGAAGGTCTGCTAACAGCCGTCCCGTGGACGTGGGTTTCCCTCTGGCTTTGTCCGGTTTCTTCTCACCATAATTCTGACATGCATCTGCCGTGTGCATGTAAGTGAAATATTACGAACTTGAACTCAGATAGTGGATATATGTCAAAAAAAAAAAAAAAACAACAGCTCACAGATAATATAATAACCATGATAGGTGGATAGTGGATATGACCCAGTGCGGAACTGAGCTTGATCATGTCCTATACATATTGATTTACTTTTCTTTACTACTTTGAAACAGTTTCGACAAATATGCACATTTGGACATACAAGTTTTGCTCAATATTTTAACGAATGGACATGCTGCCTTTATGACTGAGAAATCAAAATGTGCAAACTTACCATTCTGTTTCACTGACTCTCTTAACGCCACTTATTTTGATTCACGCCTATATACCATCCCAACATTTTAATTCCATATGAGCATAACACCAGTCTGTTCTTCTGTTGAATCCGGTATAATCCACAGCTGGTTATCACACTAAATACAATGTAAGAGTTTTTGAGATAAATCGAAAAAAAGCAAAAAACAGAAGACGTACAGCTCTGCTATTAAAAGTAATATTGAACTCACACGCGTTGGTCTCATCTAAGGTAATAAAATTATGACTGCATAGGCTAATATAATACCGGTCACATTCTGCCCCACTTAGCCCATCATGAATCTTGTCCACTGTACCATAAATTTTAAAAGAACTCTTATGTCTACTTTTTGAGATATAACTTCTCTTATTGTGCATTTAACAGCCGCTTGCTGGCCCAGGTAAATGATACACCCATTCTATCTCCGGTTTCAAATGCAAAGTGTCTATACATTTTTCGTCACGCCCACCTTGCACAATGAAGCTATACAGTTCGCTGCTGGCAGTCTAGAAATGTTTACATGAGAATTTAACACCTGACGAGACACATTTCTGTAAGCTTCTCTTACGGCCTTTTAGACCACACCTCTTCAGAACCATAATCTACTACAAGTATCTTCTTTCTTAAGATTTTTGTTTCTCTGTATAAAAGTATGTTAAATGATAAAATTTTTCGGTCGGCCTTTTGGACCAATTAACGACGTCACAATTGTTTCTTTTACCAAAATATCGTTTTTAATGTCAGAATAGCTAGTAAAAATTGAACTAGTGAAGATTTTTATCTCAAGTAACCGTAATCAATGACACCATGATAATCCGTATAGATCCACCCTGTACCATGGAGGGTATAAGTGTACGTTTGTTTAGTCTATGAAGGAATACACAAATGTAAGATAACATTCGATTAATGTGGTAATGGGTTTTCCGCTGACGCTTATTGATGTGAAAAAACTTTGAAAAGTTAAACTGCATTCCCCTTTCACGCTGGGGAGCGATCCTTGGTCGATTTGTTAGAAGTTCCATTTTTAATTCCTACGAAACACGAGGTAGGGGTTCAAATCCAGTCATAGGTAGTTGTTTGTGAAGTGCAATAACAGAATGCATTCGTAAGTCAAGCATCATCTCGACATGGCAAAAAGACTGCAAATGTCGCATTAAAATCAAATCATTTAATGATACATTCAAATCAAACAAATTGAAGCTTCTTGAATAATAAACAATAATTAACAGTCAATCAACACAATAAATCCGAATAGCAGCGAAACCTTCCGAAAAATTTGTCTGTTAAATGTTCCCAACTAGGAAGTAATACCGTTTGTTTTGAGTATAAAATAAAAAAATAAAACTTCTAAAAGGACATTACTGTGAAAATAAATACAATTACATATTCAGCTGTACACATTGAAGGACCTGGCACAGTAACGTTTATGTAACTCTGGGAAAGGTGGGGGGTGGGGGGGGGGAAGGGGCGTTCTTGGTCGAACTAATTACTATGCCATCGCGGCGCAATGACACTGGAGGCTCAATGACACTGGAGCCTCTCACCAATGCGGTCGTCGCTGTAAGATCAAGCCCAGCTTATGCTGGCTTTCTCCCCGACTATACGTGGGAAGGATTTGCAGCAACCCGCGGTTGGTCGTGAGATTCTATGTCCGGTTTTACTCTTTCCACAATATTCCTGAATACGGCACAAGACACAAATCAAATAAATAAATAAATAAAAAAAGAAATATATAACTCCGGTATCTGGGCATCTGAACTATATTAAAAGATGTATTGCAAAATGAATGAAACCAGAACTGCGACGGCAGCGTGGTATAAGGCAACTAGTCACCCGTAACCGGTGGAATAAGGTCTCTTGTCAATTTACCTGAGGTTTTAGTCTAACTGTTCAAGAGAATGCTTATATAGTAGCAAATTACACGCCCCCTGGCACTATGGCTTAAGCAGGATTCTATTACCCTTCGATTCCTTTTTATTACATACAACGCACTGCTTGGCATTGTGCCAAGTGTACATTATCGGAGTCGTTAGATACCCCGATCACGAGACAGAAGCGTTTGACTTCTGGGCGGGTCTATTGTAGTTCTATGGGTGGACAGATGTTGTCGTTTACATTGAATAAAGCAGGCGACAAATAAAAACAAAGAAACAAAATGGCTATTTTTTTGTCTCGGAGCGAACTTTTTTTTTTTTAATGGAGAAAAATATCAGGTTACAGATAATTTAGCCGCCGGTTCGACACACTGCATTCAGGCTACGACAGCCACAGTTCTTGCTGATGCCGGGGTGTTTGTCATGGGCGTTATGTCTATGACAGGCCACCACAATGAATCCAGTGTACGGAGTTATGTATCCCAACCGTCCGTTTCAAAACGCCGTGAAATCAGCAATATCCCGCATGCTTCAAATGTGTTAACACAAGTGTGTTAAAGTGAAAATGCGGTCAGTGAAAATACTCCCATGTCAGTCACACCGCTCCAAGTGCAAATGCCCAACACTGTCGACTGTAATGTTACACGTAACAGTAGCAATATCATCCAAATGGCAAAATCCGTTTTCAGTCAAGCCTCAAAGTGTTGGAGGGTTGTTTAACAATGCAACAGTAAATAACAGCACAGTTCAAATCAACTTCACATCCTCAGGACAGCGGACTGGCTGCAGATCGTCCTTTTCAACTCCCAATCCTTGTTTGATGTGTATCCGTGTAAAACTGATGTTTTTTTTTCTATTTTGCGAACGCTATTGTCTGACTGCCACCAATATATTGCCGTTGAACCAGATCTTCAAATTTGGTACATCATGTGACCTTTATGCATAAGTGTGACGCGTATATTTTAAGTAACTGGTACGGCGCACTGAGTGAAACATGTGAACGTGGCTGGTTTATTGTTCATATAACTTTGTACAAATTGCGTCATTACAAATTTAAATTGTGATAGCCATTGCACAAAACTATAAACGCAAATCCTATATTTATATATTTATCCTAATGATACCTTAAACATATAAACTATAATATATTTCTTTGCTTACTTATAATAAGCACAAACATATATCTATGATGCTGTTATTGTTTTGTTATTTATCAACATATGTTGAGAAATTAACATTGAATTGAAAATGTGAACTGAAGAGTTCCATTATTTCAACACTCATTACCTAGTGTTTATGAATTTAATATAGAATACAACATGACCGCAAAGCATTTATACATGCAAACCAAATAAAATTCGGTATCAAACTATTGTTAACCTAATTTTGTGTGTTTCAATTTTTATTTTTCGTACGTATGTCAAACTTTAATTACGTTTAAACAGTTGAACTCCCCACTTTTGTTGTCGTTTTGCTGATGCCAAAGGTTTTCAGCTTCTTCAGTTCTGTCAGACGGAGTTTGGGAAATCTTTTGACCTGCCCGAACTCTCGCCGCCAGCAACGAGCGACCTCCCCGGCTTACTGCCAGTGTGGTCGCTGTTTGACACCGTGCCTGTCTCACAGAAGCCTGCCCTGATAACAGCGTCTCCGCTGAAAGCAGGACAACATGAAAGCAACCCTGCGGATGTTTTATTTTATAGTGCTAGATTTTATTGTCGGAATTGTTTTCGAGAAATAAACGTATTCTTTTCACTATTCTATCCTCGTCGTGAAGCACGTAGGTATTATTTAGCATCTTCGCCTTCGACCTAAAATATAAACTCTTCCACATCGATTTGATGTAAAACTACCGTTAGACTACCCTGACGCGAACATTATTTCTTAATTAGATAACAAAACGAATGAAAGCATGTTAATAACATTATATTTGACTCCACTGGTCTAGAGCTACACAATATGCAATGTGCCATCACCTTTAGCAAACAAACATTCACATTAAAATCCAAGTGCCAAAGGACATGTACCGGTATCCATGGTGTCCTGTATATACTAGTACATGTTTTCATGGTGCCCTGTGTATACAAGTGCATATATCCATGGTGTCCTGTATATACACGTACATGTATCCATGGTGTCCTGTAAACTGTCTATTATTCCCATTATGCACTTGTAAATGTTCTGACATTCTCATCTCATCATCTCACATTTCTTCTACATCCAGGAAATTCACGTGTTCGAATCCAGCCCATGCTGTTATGACTGCGGTTTCAGTTATAAGGTAACCGGCCCAGATAGCACAGCACAGATAGCACAGTTGGTAGAGCGTTTGCTTCGGGACCGGTACACCCAGGATCAATCCTTGATCGAGTCACACCTAAGACTTTAAAAGCGGAAGTTGTAACTTCCTCGCTTTGCGTTCAGAATGTAGGGGATAGTGCAACGGTAAGTGCCTTCGGTAAGTCGTCTCAGTGAAGCAGCACTAGATAAAAGAGCAGTGGAAATCCGTCCTGTTACAAGGAGGCACATTACACGTACATGCACCCTAAGGGTTCCTTCGTCGTCATATGACTGAAAAAATTGTTGAGTACTACGTTAAACCCCAAGAACTCACTCACTCATTTATAAGGGGGCCTCAGTGGCTCAGTTGGCTCGGATGGTCGTGGGTTCCACCCCCCACCCCCGGGGCTGTGCCCGGTTTCCACCCACCGTAATGCTGGCCGCCGTCGTATAAGTGAAATATTCTTGAGTAAAACACCAATCAAATAAAAAAAATAATAAATTACCGGGTAAGAGTCGTAATTTATGTCGACAAATTCGGTCTCCTTCGCCCTTAAACCTAGGTGAAAAAAGTGGAATAAGTAAATAACTCCACATATTAAATCATCTGTTTTATTTTGTTGTCGTTTTAATATACGATTGTAATATACATTTCTGAATCAAAATCACAGTTCCTGGTAGTCATTAACCGCTTCACCCAGAGCTGGAAATGAACCGGATTGCTCTGGATTCGAACACACGATCACACAAGGCATTGTACACATGCTCTAGATTTATAATATATACTCTTCGACTTCAGTATCATGTGAAATTACAAATACTGGGCAGTTGTGGGTATACTTTAAAATAAATTTAAAATACTTTTAATTTTTCCTATCTTAACTCCAATCTTTCATCGGTGTTTTCTTTTAGCTTACATCCGGTTAAAAGTACCGTAAATTCCAAATATGCCAGAAAGCAAAAATATAATTTTCTTAGCCGACTTATCGAAATACTTCCCTTATTCACAAATACACGTGGTACAATATGAAACACATGCACCATCACAGGGTATGACCTCCTTTCTGGAAATTTTCAGACTCTATAAATGCACTATGAATACTCTCTGTGAAGAGACCTCTCTCACGTCTTGGACCACAAACCTGTCCCCACGATATTGAGCAGTGGGTATTTTCAAACTAAACACGGCAAATTTTATGGGTTATTGGTATGAATGTGTAACACGATCGGCTCCTCAGCCAACACCCATTTATTTTTTCCCTCAGTTATAAGACATCGTAACAATATGCAGCCCGCTAAAGCTAGCTCGTGACAGGCGGGTGAAATATACACCCAGTACATTTACCTGTTTTGCCTGGCTCGTTCGCGTCTCCTACAAAATATTTCAGTGGCCCTTCGCCTGTTCACATAGCTTGTACATATATACCGGTGACTGCATATGGTAGCTTGTAGTCAAATAGAGGATGGGCGCAACGGCTCTTTACTGCGGGAAGACGGCATTGTTGTTGTTGTTAGGAATGATTGGTTGATGTTTGGGACATTGGTGTGTGCCAGTCGCTCCATGGGACTGATTTAGAGTCAGTGTCATCGGGTATCCGTGGCCGAGGTGATTAGCGTGCTAGCGCAGCGTAATGACCCAGAAACCCTCAGCCCGCGTTGTACAACAAATGTGATGTACTATAAAGTTAGTAGGGCGTAAAAACCAATCAAATAAATATATTTGCAGTATCAACAATACCGTAAATTTCCAGATTTAGTTTCTCATCAAAAAAATCAGTTTAGTTCCTTATGGACTGAATAAGGACACTCAATTCGCTTTTTAGGTATTGTTCCTAAATATTAATATATAATAATATATTCTTGGCGGCAGTCCAGGCCACTGACCCAAAAACGACATTTCATGTCAAAATATTGTCGCGCTGTTGGGTTTCCTCCGCAAAAACGCAGTTTATATATGCCTCTTTACAGTTTTAGAAACTATGGACAACAAAGCTACAAAGCAACCTAAGGGTAGTGTTTGTGACCTGACATGCGGCTGGGTGGCGTAGAGCCAAGATGTGCGCAGTGCCAAAAATGGCGTAGTACAGAGGTGGACTCACTACATAATGCTCGCCATGGTCTGTCATAACCTAATATACCTACCCTCCCTATGTAATATCGTGCTGACAGGCGCATGAAATATACACCCAGTGCATTTACCTGTTTTGTTACCCGAAAGAAAAAAAAAATCAAGAATCACTTCTGTAATTTGAAACACACTCAAAGTACGGAAGTCAGTTGGTATCACCACATTTCCAATTTTGTTTTGATTTATATGCTTTTTTTTTGTTTTGAAGTACTGTGGCAACATCGCCAGAGGCCCATTTTATGTCGTCCACATTCATCAGATGCAACTGCCATATCTGAAGACATAAAGCCTACATTGATAGTTAAACTGGTAAACTACGTACACAAACCGCTGTACACGTATCTCGCAAAGCCGGTTTCATGTAAACAAAAAACCTGGTATTATTGTGGTGTCAACTGACTTCTGTACAAACGGGATGCTTTATGCCTCAGTGTTTAACCGAAGGAGATAAAGTCAACTGATTTCTGCACAAACTGGGTGCTTTATATCCCAGTGTTTAAACGAAGGAGATACGGTGGGTGTTTTAGTGTTACTCGTCATATGAAACATAAAGGTTCGACAACTGGACTGGTACGTTGACCAAACCGAATCTTACCTTTTTCAAGAGTACCCGGTGAAATCTGTAGGTGAGTTTATGTAGATAGGTAGACATTTGTATGCAGCGAGAAATGTCCATTTTTGAATCTGTTCTTTCCCATTGATCACGTTGAAATAAATTATTTCAACACTTTTAAAGACAAGACAGAGATGATAGAGCTGATGAAAGTCACTGCCTGGAGCCTGTCATCTTCGCATTAAGCCAAAAATACGCGATAAAAATGCCTGTAAACTATAGGCAGACAATGTTCAAATCCATGCGTTAAAATGGGCATTCGAAAATAAGCCATCAACCAGATTGGACTTTCCCTTCCAATAATCGCAAGGCCATTTCCCAAAGCGAGCGTTTAACCTCTCAAGGTAAAGTAATAACAATATTTTTGCAGAACATCCGGATATGTTCAAACAAAGGCTTGCGTAGCGTCCTTAATTTCGTTATAATAGCGACCTACGTATTTTGCACGTTTGAATAAATTTTCTAAGTCTCATATAAGATAATAAGATAAAAGTTTACTTAACATCGGTTTTAAAAATCCAGAAGATCCACCGATGCGTTTAACATAATATACAAGTATATATGTGTGTACGCGTGTGTGTGCGTGTGTATGTATGTATGTATGTATGTATGTATGTATGTATGTATGTATGTATGTATGTATGTATGTATGTATGTATGTATGTATGTATGTATGTATCTATCTATGCTTGGGGTTTAATGTCGTACTTAACAACTTTTCAGTCGTATCACTACGGGGAGTTAATGGGTGTGTGCACATATACTGTGTCTTCTTGTGGCAGGGCGAGTCCATGCCGCCAAAGTGCTGCCACAACTGGAGTATCATGCCGAAAACACCAAATATGACACCCCACCCAGTCACACATTACATTGACAAAATGCCAACCAGTCATGTTTCCTTGCTGTAACATCCCAGTGCTGAATGCCAAGAAAGGCAGCAACAATAATCATGGCAAAGATACCAGACATGACACCCCACCCAGTCACATTACACTGACTAGGTGCCAACCAGTGAGGATTCCCTGTTGTAATATCTCAGTGCTGAGTGCCAAGAAAGGTAACAACAATAATCATGGCAAAGATACCAGACATGATACCCCACCCAGTCACATTACACTGACTAGGTGCCAACCAGTGAGGATTCCCTGTTGTAATATCTCAGTGCTGAGTGCCAAGAAAGGTAACAACAATAATCATGGCAAAGATACCAGACATGACACTCCACCCAGTCACATTACACTGACTAGGTGCCAACCAGTGAGGATTCCCTGTTGTAATATCTCAGTGCTGAGTGCCAAGAAAGGTAACAACAATAATCATGGCAAAGATACCAGACATGATACCCCACCCAGTCACATTACACTGACTAGGTGCCAACCAGTGAGGATTCCCTGTTGTAATATCTCAGTGCTGAGTGCCAAGAAAGGTAACAACAATAATCATGGCAAAGATACCAGACATGACACTCCACCCAGTCACATTACACTGACTAGGTGCCAACCAGTGAGGATTCCCTGTTGTAATATCTCAGTGCTGAGTGCCAAGAAAGGTAACAACAATAATCATGGCAAAGATACCAGACATGATACCCCACCCAGTCACATTACACTGACTAGGTGCCAACCAGTGAGGATTCCCTGTTGTTATATCCCCGTGCTGAGTGCCAAGATAGGTAACAACAAGTACCATTTTCAAAGCCTTTCGTTAATACACCAGCTTCATTTTGACTCAATATTTTAGCATTTTATTATACCATCATCAGGAGTCAAAGCTTACGTTTGTCAGACTAACGCGAATTGTGTATCACCATGGGTTTATTTTTACAAACACATCAGTCATTACACTGCACAAGACTGTTTTAATACCGACACATATGCAAGATAAACACTTGGATAAGAATAGACAGAACAACCGTTTTTGATTAAACACAGGGACTTTTTAATTAAAAATTACGGGTTAAGGGCGGAAAGTTGTGGTCCCAAATTCTACCCCGCTGTTAGGCGAGGGCCGTGTGCAAATATAAATATTAAATAGAGACGACTTTTCCAACAGCATCGAGTGTGTCACGCAACATGCCGGCCGGTACGTTTACCTCCCCGAGTAATATAATTTCATACTGTTTATATCTAGAAATAAAATAACTTGATAATGATGAAGTCAAGGCATCACCACGTAAATGTAACAAAGGTTTCACAAGCTTTCACATCCACATGCCGGGATCATTATTACCTGACAAACCACTTCATTTCCAAAAAATATAAATGGTGTATAGTGGATTTTTTTTTATATATACAGGAGTCAATCATCGGTAGAGTTTACCCGTACCCACGTTATTACATCACAGTACAATTAGAACGTCATAAACGGCTATTAAAAGAATATACCGGTATGTGTTAAACCCATAGGCAAACAGGTTTGTAGTAAGTTTCATACACTAAGTTATACTGTCCTCTTCTGCTCTTTGACTAATATCCTGTAAGAGTGGAGGATTTAAAAAACATAAAACGTTGGTGCTTGACAAAAACAACCGAGTTCTTTGTGCTAAAATATGTAGAGGATGAAATCTTAATTCATAAATTCGGGGAGATCTTATGCCTGACTGGTTAGCGCAATAACCCAGCAGCCTCTCATAAATGCCGTCTCAACTCGGCCCAACTCATTCTGGGTTAGTTAGATGTTATATGTGATCTTCCTGTAGATGGCCTTTCTCCAGACTCTTCCTGGTTTCCTCCCTCCATAACGATGACAGCCGTCGTATAAATGAATTTTTTTCTTGAGTACAGTATAAAAAGCCAATAAAATAGATGTTTAAATAAAAAAAATAGTTATTAATTTACCAATTAAAATATGAGATGGACACCAATCGTCCGTGAATCTATCGCATTATTGTACGCATTCTAGAGTGTGAGATCTTGGGAAAATCTGGGGCTTAAACTTTGGGTGTGGCTTACTGGATGAGGTTGCTGTGAATTGTGGGTGTGGTTAGCTTCCTGTGGACTTTCCCCCGGGCTCTGCTCGGTTTCCACCCACCATAATGCTGGCCGCCGTCGTATAAGTGAAATATTCTTGAGTACGGCGTAAAACACCAATCAAAAAAAAAAAAAAAATCCTGTGGACTTGGTTAAAGGTCTGTTGTCCCTCGGTGAGTGGCGTCGTTTGTTCTTTGGCTCTCTCTCTCTCACTTCTCTAGTTCGGCG
Source organism: Liolophura sinensis (assembly GCF_032854445.1). Classification (NCBI taxonomy): domain Eukaryota; kingdom Metazoa; phylum Mollusca; class Polyplacophora; order Chitonida; family Chitonidae; genus Liolophura; species Liolophura sinensis. The sequence continues at coordinate 9,153,778 of NC_088296.1, read as the reverse complement.
GTGCATTAAGTCCAGAGGTTTCTATACCGTGATCCGAATTCCTCCGAAATTGGTACGGAAAAATCATTGCCTTTTTATACATTTTATTCCTGTGCATCATTTATACAATGAGCTAAACTAGGCTAGAAAATTACAATATTTAAATTCTTTGAAACCTCACAACTAGAACTTTGAATTCAACTTTGTCTTATGCTTCCTAGGGGAGAGGAAACGATGACGAACTTCAAGTCCCCATCGATGTCGCTATTTATTTTGCTAACACTCCCCCTGGCACGTGGTAAGAGACGGCAGATTGTTTAGTTTGAAGCGTCATCTAAGTAGCAGTGTCTTTATTCTATATATGTGTGTTACTGTAAAAGGACACTTTTGACGTAATTTTTTTACAGTATCTTACAGTTTAGTCTCCACATTCTGATGTCAGGTCTTCCGTTATTGGCTGTTGAGTTGTCACAAAACATACTGTTGATGCCAAAAGGAGATGCAAGAGCTGTATTTAAACATGTGTGACATTCTTATTTATAACGCTATTACACGAAGAAAAATATATACCAAGGGGTTGTCTCAAAATACCTACGATACAAAAATGATTTTAAAGTGTCTTTAAAGAAAAATCTGACCACATTTACAGCTAGTTTTTTGCACTCTTTCATCTCAGCTTTACGTATTTTGCTTTATGTTTTTACATCTTTAAATGTAGACGTTCTTTTCTCGCGCGAGCCAACAGGTCCTGCCTTTCTGTTCTGCGCATGTACACAACTCATTTGTTGGCGGGTCGTGGACCACAGTGCGATTGTTAAAGGGTCGACGAAAACGCTTGGTTTTTATTGGCTTGAGATCTATTGTGTTAGTGCTGGTAATAAGAGAAATCTTTAAAACAGTCTTATGCTTCCTTACTCTATATGCTGTACGTCTTTATTTTGTATTCCTGCATAAACCAGGATTCTGTTGGAGGACTAAGCATCCCTGAGCCCGGCCCCTTCGCATTAAATGTGATGATAACACAACATCTTGAGTAATTCTGGACCAGTGACGTCTAATAAATTGAAATTAACATCACTGCAAGTTTTTACCTAATTCTGCGTGAAACATAAGGTTAATTAATACAGGAGAAGAAAATACAAATATCAAACAAATACCATTGAAAAGAGTATGCATTTTTTGCAGGTGCATGCTATAAAAAATTGTAACATGTCCCTCAAGCTGATAAATTATAAATAAAGTCAGCGCCAAAATCCAAAGAACTAGTCCTGAAGTCTTCTGTGTTAGGAGGAGACTTGCCGTCTAAGTGCATTGCACATTTCTGGTAGAACTCTTCTTCCCAGAAGGTAACGAACAGTACAGTTTGTTTTCGGCTTGACGATCGGGAATCCGGAATGTTGGATGTAGGTTCCGTGTTTACACGACTCTCACTGGCTGAGAGACAACACACACCGAGCATAAATTACAGGGTGTTAAAGATGGAGGACGTCATGGACGCGATTTATGTCACCTTTGCCGTTTTCAGGCTTTACATGTATGGCGAGGAAAAATCGCAAAATTACGCGCAGTTACATCGAAAAAAATGTGCTCTTATCAGCTTGTAGTGTCATTTTTTCTTCTCTTTTAACGTGCAATTCGCCACTATTTATGCATTTTCATGAACGGTTAAAATAAAAGCCTGAGGTAAATTGATAAGAAACCGTATTTCGTCGGTTACGTGTGACATTTTGCCAGCTGCCACCCTTTCGTCACTGCTCCGTTGTTACTTACTATGCTATACGTCTTTAATTAAGTCATAAACCTTCTACACGACTCTATTTAATATGCAGTGGAGCACGGACATTCGGACATCCCTCTTGTGTACTTTGCCCACTTGGGTGAGGAGGTGATTATATTGCCCAAATAAATTGGAAGCTAATACAAAACTTTCCTGCAACATATTACGGGAGTTACGCTTTGCTGAAGCTAACAGCTAGTCAGGCTTTATACTAACTCTTTATTCTAACATGTAAATGCTTGAACATGTAGCAGCAGTTTACATAATCCCCTCCACCCCCCCCCCCCCCCCACCCCTTCCCCTGGCCAATGCATCATGGCTAAAGCAGAATTTGATAAATGAAATGCAGTGTTACTAATTGAAAGTTGTTATTAGGCGTCACTGGTGCAGAATTGCTGATAAAATGCCCCTTTGTCGTCACATTGAATATACCATCACAATAAGAAAAATGCAAGGGCCTTCGCGATACTGGTATGCATGATTCGGAATATGTCGTCCAGCGCTGTTCATTTTTCTATACCTTCCCCTATTGTCATTGAGCTCATCATTTGCTAGGAAGTGCCCGGATGATGCGCGATCTCGTTTGAACGAGTGAATAGTGTCGCATTATATTGTCGAAATATCCCTGCTGTGATGTATATGTATATATCTACTAGGCGATAGTCGAAGTGACATCGTTTTTCATTTGATCTTTACACTGCTCCAGCCTTAACGTTGCATGAGAATGCTCTAATGAACTGGTATAATGGAATAAAGCGTCATAGATCTTACAACTTTTTTAAACATAGAATTACGTTTTCCAGTGGAATCGACATCTACTACACTTATTGACGAATCAACTACAACATTGGAAGCACACACCACAACTACAGCAGTGGAACTAACAACAACAACAACAAGCCTAACAACTTTAACAACAGAACTACCAACTACAGCAGCTGAACTGTTAACTACAGCAGCCGAACCAACAACGACCCCACCGGAGGCACCAACAACGTCACCACTGGAGGCAACAACAACGATCACACCAGAGGCACCAACGACGACCACACCAGAGGCACCAACAACGACCACACCAGAGCCACTATCAACGGCCACACCGGAGGGGTTGACTGTAGAGCGGGCTCCAACAAGTGCATCACGGACTCAAACAACTATCAACAATTCATCGGTCACTACAGTCACAAGAGGTAGGCCGCACAGTGTGGAAGACATGAACACCGTCAATGAAAATATTTATGTGATAATGTTAGTTACTTTTCTTCATGTTTCAGGCTATATTTTGTTATCAGGAGGCCTATGGGGTATAGTGGTTAGCCTGCTAGTACAGCTCAATAGCACAAGGGCCTCTCGCCAAGGTGGTCGCCGTGAGTTGAAGTCCAGCTCAATCTGGCTTCTTCTCAAATCGTTTGTGGAAAGCTTTTTCAGCAACCTGCGGATGGTTACGGGTTTCCCCTGTGGTCTACCTGGTTTCCTACCACCATAATGATGACCACCGTAGTACAACTGAAAAGTTCTTGAGTATGGCGTTAAATACTAGTGTAAGAAATATATATATATATATATATATATATATATATATATATATATATATATATATATATATATATATATATATATATGCTTGGTTCTGAACGGAACTGATTTGCCCTTGTGTATTTAAGTAAAATGCCTTCAGAAGGTAACTAGTTTTGAAGACACGAACGAGACAAGCCAGCTGCCTTTACAGCTGGCTGCTGGAAATTGACGTAACAGCGAGATGAGCTGTTACCTGTACTATCCAAGCTTCTGACTCTAAAGACTGTAGTTTGAGTTTTATAGATACCTATCAAAATGCAATAGATTTTCAAAACCCTAATCTTGTTTGGTTTTCACTATATAAGCGGCATACCTAAAGTAATATAAATGGTCCGCCATATTATTTATCCCACAAACTGAATAATTTAATATTAACCTCAGTACCCCATAAAACGAGTTTAAGACTGCGGTAAAAACAGCAAAATAACAAAGAAATTATAATGAATATTTATTAGCATAAGGTGAAGCAAGCGTAAATATGACAGAAGACGTTGGATTTTGAAAATTCTTTGAGGGAAACTATCTTAGATGTAATAACAAAATATTAGAACTCGAGAAAATGCCTAAAATACTGTAAAGTAAAAGGAAACCATTTACAGCGTTCATTTGCAAATAAAACCACTAAATGCATTTATAAAACAATCTTCGGAAACAAACGGAATTTTCGCGCACACCCGGCATATTCTGCGTTAAGGATAGGCTGACAAACTGGATCCCCTCTGGAATCGTTTTAAGGTAAGAATATGTATACACTATAGAGTCTGCTAGCAGCCTGCGGATGGTCGTTCTTTCCCCCAAGCTCTGCCCCGTTTCCTCGAGCCATTTTGTTGGCCGTCTTTGTATAAGTGAAGTATTCTTGAATACGGCGTAATACACCAATTAAATGAGTAAATAAATACTCTATTCAAATTCTACTGTGCAGCTGTTGGATTCCGTTTATTCAAGATGCACATCAATTCGCTTCAATCAACATACATTCAAACCCATGAGATGGAGTCTATTGCAAGCAAGAGATCCGAAGTTTATTGCCCTTTGAGGTCATATCTGAGGTTTTAAAATTGGTATTTCCTAGGTTTGCAAACCAGTAAAATGCGATAGGCCATGTGCTGGGCGGCCCAATGTGATTTTTACTTGATTATGTTATTTATTAGTTTTACTGCGGTTCAACTCAGCAAATTTACAGAGCACGAAGCATTGTGACGGTCCAATATACAATGTGTTGAGAACTGATGTGCCCGATGGAAATTGACGTTAAAAACCCAAACAACCCAGCTAACGAGATGGGAGTTAGAACCTACGACCCAGTGATGGAAAGACTGAGTATAACGTTTTAGATGACAAAGCCTGCAATCGTCATTTCCACCTCGGCAGGTAGGGTGTCATTGTTGATGTTCTACGTCAGTCAGGCATTGGAGGTCGGAGGAATTCAAATCCAACTTCAGCATGCTTGCCCGTGTCTCTTTTTGAAGAGCAAGTACATCACTTGCATTTGTATACACTTTGTAAGGTAGTTGGATTACCGTAGGGCTCTGACTTCCTCCACTAATAGAAAACTTGTTTTCTCAGAATAAGTTTGATTGTTTCCATAAAAGAAATGTGGGCAAACATTTTTCAGAACAAATTTGAGGAGGACACATGATTATGTTTTTTCAGCTGACATTGCCAAGATGGAAATTGAACAACTATAACAGTTAACTGAGAGTATTTCCTCTTTCGTATTTATGTTTACAGGAAAATGCAACTGCCAAAGTGAGCGGCAAAGACCATTAAATAACAGCCTGTATTCCAGGCACCTCTGACTATGCACTTTGTAAAAAAAATGTATAAATGTTTTAAACTTCTCTGAAGATTTAGTGAAGGATTCATTGTTGAACATTATTCTGGAAATTTGTATTATCCTTGGTTTCTTCGCTGGCAAATAGCTCTGGAAATGGAAATATGTAAATACAGAAGAATGTAGTGTCACGAATCTCTTCTTCAAATATTGTCTTGTACTTTTGTTTGTTCTTGAGCTTATCTGGTAAGTGTCTGACCTACATTTCCATCGACGTACGTTATATCCTGCACTGTAATTCAGTCCAGCGTTTTCATAGACTTCGGTATTTGTGGGCTTTGTGTCATTCTACATAGAGTATATATTCTAGAAATATGCATCGGTGTTGTAAACATATTTACGATCAAACCATCTAGAGTTTTGTTTACGCTTGACTATGAATATGAGCGAATGAGTTATAAAACTCGCAGTCATTTCCTCAAGTTTAGAGATTCGCGCCATCCGGCATTCGTCATTTGTGCTCCATATTCTCCACGCGGCACTTTGTGAGATTCGCCCTTTGATAATTTCCTGAGACATTATTTTGGTGATTGTGTCGCTCATTGTCTCCTTGGGTGATTACGTACATTTCATCCCTCGGACAGTTGAGGGTCGACCATCATCACCTTGCCGTACCCACTACAGCTTGTCACCTATCCTACTGTCATCCTTTGATTGGGGAATTGCTCTTAACTGCGGATTCTATACCTGCGTGGACTGACTCGCATGTGGAAGCCGGAATATTTCATCTGGATTTGGACACTGTCATCAGTAAGAGACAATATATTTTTGTAATTATTGGTATTATTTTGTATATTATTGTCAGTTGTAATATTTGTGTATTTTCTGCAAATATATGTATTAAACTTGTTCAGGCGTCTTCGTGTTACTATTTTTGATTTTGCGTAAGGCTATCGCTGATCTTAGAGTTGAACAAACCGGTTGTTTCTCATCGTTACTCTCCGTTAGTGGTACTCTTACGGCAGAGACATTTTAATTATTATTGAGTGTACTGAACAATATTCTGGAAAGAATATTGCCATTTCGTCATTTAGTCCAGTGTTTAAAAAAAGCTACAACAGTGACAACAAGCAATCAAAAGTCGCCACGAAATGGTTTGCTTGTTTGATTATAGTTGTAAAAACAGCTCGTCAATGAACCCAGGATTTTCTTCAAGTTTTCAGACCATTTGGCCCCCAGGACGGCGTGGGTTTACAGCACATGACGGAAGGAGTTTGTACACACCAAAAACTGCCGCATATGCTTTCGCCATTACAAATGTCAAAGCAACGGGACAAATACAGCTGAAATTTCAAAATGGCGCTGTACACAGTAAAAATAAAACATTAACTGACATGAAAACTGATAGTAAATGTCTGTACACTAACGCCGACGTCCACATCGTAAATGTATTTATATTGTACACGACTATATGCCCCTATACGCATGTGTTGAAGAGAATAGTAAATAAATAATAAATCTTAAGAAATGCGGAGTGTAACACAGGATAAAGTTATAGTTTAACAGTCCTTGTTGTCAGTGTGGTCTGAAAAGCCTGGAGAAATTAAGATCAAATTCATCGTCTGAAAACTCGGAATCTGAAGTCTAGTTAGAGATGTCTGAGTCATATAATGGAACTTTCACGTCGTCCACCATGTTTTCAAATTAATGTAGCAGTGTATTTTCTTCTGTTTAGAAAACCTATATTTCAAAAATGACATCGGTTTGCTACGAATTCTCAGATTATTTAGCCCAGCTGGACATGGATTGGCCATCTATGACGTCAATCGCTGAGCCGTCCCAGTCGGCCGGCTATGACAGGCTAAGACAGTAAATCTATTGTCTTTGGTGGATTTAAAATCAGTATTACGTATCTCCGAAGCTCTCCCCATAACATACTGTTTAAACAGGTACCGGTACTAATCTTTATAATAGTGCTAGCTTTCTCTCCGGTCGTACGTGGAAAAGTCATCTACCAACCTGCGGATAAGTCGTGGGTTTTCCCCGGGCTGTGTCCGGTTTCCTCCCACCATAATGCTGGTAGCCGTCGTATAAGTGAAATATTCTTGAGTACGGCATAAAACACGAAATGAAATACATCAATAAATAAATAATGCCAGTAGCTAAATCTGGACACTAATCCTTTAATAGTATCAAGATAGCCATCATGACAGCCCACCAATAGCCTGTCCAAACCAATTTTTCACCGCTCAGATTTGGGGAACAATGTTTCTGTCTTTTTGTTCTTGTAAGTGCTCTCGCCACTGAAGTATCACGCCAAAGACACCAGACATGACACCCCACCGAGTTACATTATACAGACACCTCTCTGTGTTCAACGGAGGCAGTTACAAGTGCTATTTTTAAAGTCATCAATGCAACCTGATCGGGTTTGTTCCAGGGTCTTCTGATTTCGATTGATGAAATGTACAATTTTCTTAATTAATTTAAATCAAACTTAATTAAAATATTGTCAACATATAATTTCATCGCAAGCATTACATTTCGTCACTGCCATTCTCTCAAAACGTCCGACCTGTCGACTTTACGACCCTTCCGGTATAGTCATCCTTCCACAGGTTTGGGACTGAAAACAAAACCAATGATTCTGATTGATTTATTGATTTATTGATTTGATTGGTGTTCAAAGTTGTGAAAAAACATAAAAAGTTTAGGTGAAACAGTGGAAAAGGTTACATGTATATGTGGTCTTCAGTATTTTTCGATCGTTCTTTAAAGAGACAAAGACACTTGAAAATAATATTTGTATGGTGGGAATTCGCGAAAACCTTTTGGTATATACACGATTTGTGTTATAATGTGATAAATGTGCACATTTGCACTCGAATTTGGTCTTTTCAACTAAAAGATGTGTTCAACCTGGAATTTGATCATGTTCATATCTTTGATAATTTCAAAAATATTATCATAATACAGATTACGTGCTTATGTATGGATATAAACAACAGATTAATATTCAAATAAATTTTATTAAACATGAATCATATCCTTATTCAGAACATTATTTTGCAACGACGATAAATATTAAAGGTAGTCCCGGATACCCACCATACAAACATAATTTTAGATACCCATTTCTCCTAAAAATAAAACTGCAAAAAAAAGCATTAAATACCATATATTCGCGTAAGTCTATAATTTCATCTAATATTGGCATCACTTTTTTTGTGTTTTCGTCTCCTTTAAGGGCTTATAGTTAAGAATTTTTCTCTTCAGGTGGTCAGGTGTATGGGTAGAAGAACCCAGCGTGCCTCATTCACTCACTCACATGCGTTACAGGAATCAGAACAAAAACATAAACCGAAAATGACCATAAATAGAAAACAGGGCAGAGACCGTCGGGAACTCAAGGCCATTCCTTGGTTACTATAGGACCCTCGCATATGAGGGAGTCCTTTGGGTTTAACATGTAATGTGACTCTTTATTGCAGGACGAATATCCACCGCTCTTTTGTCTAGTGCTGCTTTACCGAAAACACACCGAAAACAAGTAAGCCACCCCACCAGAGCCATTTTACAGATACGGGTCAACCAGTCGTGGAACCAGTCATGTCTATCTCCCTAATGCTGATCGCCATGCGAGAAAACTACAACTGCGTCTTTTAAGGGAATAGGTGTGACCCAACGCAGAATTTACCCTGGATCTAACACCCCCGAAGCGGACGCTCTACTAACTGAGCCCTCGGGGCCGGTTCCCTCACGTATGAACAGAGAGGAAGCCAACTGTAAATTTACAGTCAGACGAGAGCGGATTAAGTACAGGGAAATACAATGCAGCCCAAACTGCTCTCTTCTGTATGTTGCCAGCTTCTATATTGTAGTAATACGTACGCACAGTATAGCTGGTAAGTGAGAGTGCCAGTTCCGTCCTGGGCGAGGATATAGCGACAAACTTCGTTATTTATGGCATCGTACCTCGTCCCCAAGGGGTCGATACGACCTATGTTAGCGTGGGTACATAACTCTGCAAAGAGAAATGGCAAAGAAAAAGTTTTGATTTGATTTGATTATTCTTAACGCCTTACACAAATACCTTTCTACCGATCGTGTCTGATCGTGGTAAGGTCTGTCAGTAACGTGAAGGTTATCGTGAATTCTCCCCCTTGATCTGTCCTGTTTCCTCCCACAAAAATGCTGGCATCTGTCGTACAAGTGAAATATTCTTGAGTACAAACCCCCATTTAATGAATAAATAATAAATAATCCACTTGTTGGGACTGCAGTAAGTATTGTGAATGGATGGATGAAAATCGGAGTGAACCAGCGACCTTTGACAAGAAACTGACGAACTTTCTCACAGACGTGAAGATATCCACAATAAGCTTATCTGGAAAATAAATGGACAGCAACGAATGTTAGACTGTGCAAACGGTAACACAGGCGTCCTAGATATTTTCGACATTTTGTCACTACCAGTAGTGAAAGCCGGAGAGTTACCTATGACGCAGAAGGATTAACACTGGCTTGCATAGTAGACTAAACATCCACGAGGTCTGGACCATTTTGCACTGTTTTAATGTTATTATGTGTTAAATGTGATCTGGGTAGAGCGCCTTGAGTCATTCTACACCAGTGACACCAGCAAATAACATCACTGCATTCTTTTTACCTAATCCTGCTTAATCCGTCGTGTTGGAGGATGGGGGTGGGGGTGGGATGGGGTTGGGCAGCTATGATCTTTGACAGGAGAATTATTCCATACAACACCGTTTCGGTGGCCGAATGGTCGGATCGCCCGCCTCGAAGTAGGGAGATCCGGTATCAAACATTGATCGGGTCATGTCAAGGACTTTAAAATGGTACTGGTTGTCGCCTCGCTTGGCGCTCAGCACTAAGAGGTTAGATGAAGAAAACGAGACTGGTTGGCCCGGTGTCAGTATAATGTGAGAGTGTAAGGTACCATGTATGGTGTCTTTGGCATGATACTTCAGTGGCGGCAGTTCATTGCCGGCATGCACTCGCTCTGCCACAAGAAGACACAATATGATTACGCACACGGGATGACTTCTCGTCGTCATATGTCTGAACACTGAAAATCTGAAAATGATAATGACTTTACTTTCATTTCGGGCTTATGCATAATAAACCTGTAACGCCAACTGTGAAACTAGAGATAAAATCCTCATTTTAATACGGGGACTGGCCCTGATAGCACAGTTGTTAGGGCGTCCGCTTCGGAGGCAGTAGATTTAGGGTTAATCCTGGGTCGTATCACACCAAAGACCTTATAGGAGAAGTTGTAACTTCCTCACTTGGCGCTCAGCATGAAGGGGATAGTGCAACGACTGGTTTACCCATATCAGTATAATGGGTCGGGCAGGGCGGCTTACTTTCCTTCGGTGAGGCGTCTAAATGAAGCAGCACTGATAAAAGAGCGGTGGAAATCCGCCCTGCAACAAGGAGGCACATTACATACACCCTAAGGATTCCTTCGTCGTCATATGACTGAAAAATTGTTGAGTACGACGTTAAACTCAAAGCACTCACTCACTCACGCACTCACTCATTTCAATAGAAATCCACATTTATTTAACACCATGTTTGTGCTGGGGTAACAAATGCCAAATTTAAACAAACAAACAACACAAGCTGTTGTGTTAGATGTCAACACAAGTGTTTTTGTGTGCGTATGTTAAAATATTTTATACAATGTCGTAGACATTGTGGAGTCTGCAGGGGATCCATATGTTATACTGTGTGGCCTCATTTGTCAACGGTTTTTAATTGAAGTTCTGCTGTAGAATCTTTACGTATCTTTTTGCTTTTGCTTATTTGAGTAAAAAAATACACAAATAATGAAATAATTTAAAAAAAAAGGGTCGTAATGACCCAGAAGCCTCTCACCAATGCGGCCGCTGTGAGTTCAAGTTCAGCTCATGCTGGCTTCCTCTCTGGCCGTAAGTGGGAAGGTCTGTCAGTAACCTGCGTATGGTTGTGAGTTTGCCCTAGGCTGTGCCCGGTTTTCTCCCACAATAATGCTGGCCGTCGCCGTATAAGTGAAATGAGTACGGCGTAAAAACACCAATCAAATAAATAAATAAATAAGAGATATTACCCCTCCCTAAAACGACAATTTAATATTCGAATCGCTTTTTATGCCTTACCACAGTTTACATAATAAATGTTCAGAAAATATTTTTTGAGAACTGGAAAAAAAGTATAGAAACAGATTTTGACGTCATCGACGGCACAGATTATCACTGTACTTAATTATTCCCATGCACTTTACATTCACCTTAAAGCCGGCATTCGTCGTATAACTGAAATATTCTTGAGTCCGACGTAAAATACAAATCAAATAAATAAATAAATAAATCAATGAATAAATAAGTAAATCCAAACATTCGACAGCATTTATTTCAGAAAGAAAGAGTGTAAGAAAATAAGTAAATGTATCTTTTAAAAGACAATAATAACATTATGGCATTTTTTTATTTTATGTTTTTTTTATTTTTTTATTTTATTTTATTTTTTGATTTTACCCATTTTCTTTCCATTTATGCCAATTTGTTAATCTAAAAACATTACTTAAAGATTGTCAAATATTGATGTATAAGCTCTTAAAATTACAAAAAAAACACATTACATATGTACTGACTGGTATAGTTATTTTGGTTATGAATGATGCCATCTAGTGCATCTCTAGGCAACAATGCCCCCAGTCGAGAGAAAAATTTCTTTAAATATGACGACCATTCTGAAAGTAAGTATATATCAGCTGAAAAACCATTAAAGTCAGTCAATGAAAATAGTTTGATTTACTTTTTCGTAGAATTTTCCTAAAATAATGAAATTGTGTTCAATTATTTATTTAATTGTTTGATTCGTGTTTTACGCCTTAGTCAAGAATATTTCACTTATACGACGGCGGCCAGCATTTTGGTGGGATGAAATAGGGCAGAGTTCGGTGAAAAACCACGACACTTTTTACGTATGGTCAGAGTGGAAGCCAGCATTAGCTGGACTTTGGACTTGAACTGCATTGGTGGGTTGGTGGGAGTCGATTTTGAAACCTAATACACAAGCATATACATTTGTTCTTAGGACACCTATATATATATATATATATATATATATATATATATATATATATATATATATATATATATATATATATATATATACAAAACTTTTAAGATATGATGTTAAGATAACTGCAACAAGTTCACCATGTTTTCTTTCTGATTTATCTGCAAAAGAAACAAAAACAAAGAAAAGGAGAGGTAATCTGTGTTCAGAATGGATGGTAACCTAGACGTGCTATCTAATAGTAACCTAGACAAAATACTGTACTGTAACAGTTCTGCTGTAAACAATTGTTAACCAGTTGTGTAAACAGGCTATACATGTACCCGTCACGCAAATGAACAGCTCTAAATAATGTAACCACAGAGATACGATGAATCCTGTAATCTAAGTTCACTCTGTCACATTTATCTTGTAATTTATTATGTGCGTGTTTACATGTCAGAACATTACAGCCTATCCGACAGAGTGGGGAATCACCTACACAAAATCTTCCTTTTACAGGCCTGTAATTTATATATTGGGCGTACAAATAAAACAAAAACGAGTGATGAATAGTGGAAATTCTGTGCTTGAGAGCGTATATAAACGTACGTGCTCGTGCGAATCAGGAAGTTTACAAGTGTGTTACGGACTCACTCGGTTTAAAATAGGGTCACACTGCTATACTTTAGAGCATCTTTTTTTCAGCAGTATCGTATGTATATTTTATGTAAACCACATCGGGAAAGCAGGCGTAGATAATAGTGGACACACGAAGTGAGGGTTCAAACCCTCATAAAAGTAGCATCGTCACAGTTATTCTTTTTACTTATTTATTTTATATCAAGAAACGTGAACATATATCATGATAGAAAAATAAACCCTGGTTTTATTTTTACTTTCACTTTCACGCGGGTTTTCCGACCAGACCTCATAAAAAATGATGCATTTACCACTTTGTATGAAGAATTACTATATGAAGGATATTTTGCTGGCCTTTTATCCTCTCCTTTTGCTTTTCATTCAGATCAATGTTGACCTGCTCGGCCATATTTGAAAACATCCTGTTCCGCATTGTTTACCCAAATAAATAAATTCAAAAAGAGTGTCTAGTTATCTCCATACTTTCTAAAAACATTTGTGTACAAGAAGTACACTAGATATGCACGAAAAGTACACAACATGTCGACCAAAGGTACACATTAATTTGCATATAAACATTATTCTTGAAAATCATTACATAATTACCTATCAGAAACAATATCCTGGCTCCAACCGAAACTTGCACAACATGAACACGTGAACACATTTGTCAAGTGCTGGTCTGATCGCAGCAGTTATGGACAGCGCCGTTTGAAAGAAATTCTTAGTATACACAATTCTTGACATGGTGTGCAACGCTGGAAATTAGTCCACACAGTTCATAAATGTGTTCGACATTCAGCACGATTGTGTGTAATAATCTATATATATATATATATATATATATATATATATATATATATATATATATATATATATATATATATATATATATATATATATATATATATATAAGCAGAAATAACCAGAAGTTAACCTTTATCATTACTACGTTGTAGTTCGTGGAGTTCTGTGCGAGTTCTTGTACAAAGATGCTTAAGTCGTTTTCTTTTTGGAATAAGCCTGACCAAAACTATTTTTTTTTTTTTGGAGAACAAAAATAAAGGTTAGTACCTAACATTAAGCAATACCCATGAAACTACTACCAAACATTTTCATTATAGGTGAAACCTCGTTTTTGCCACCATTGTATTTATTTATCCACTGTGTATGCAAATTGTGTTTAACATTACACTAGAATATTTTCTGGTTTACTTGCGTGAAGGCGTCCAGTTGTCTGCGTGGAGAAAACTAAATCCTCCGAAACAGACAAAGCAAGTTTTACTTACCCAGCATATACAAGGCGGATAACAATGGCTTCGTAATTTACAGCAAAAAAGATAAACTACATCGTATATTTAAGTACAACATTTTGTAATACTGACCGAACTAAAAGAAATGAAAAGGGCCAACACTTGACCTTAATATAGGCCTAACCAAGACAATTTATCTATATACAATTGTTTAGATGCCATTGGATGATGACGTATAACGCCTAAACGTTACATGTTTAAGAGATCACTGTAGAAACAGGGCATTGTTTTATTGATCTGATTAGTATTTTACACTGTACTCAAGAATATTTCACTTATACAACTACGGCTAGCATTTTCTACGCAGGTTTTCTGGAGACCTTTCCACGTCCAACGCAAAGATAAATAACGGGACAGTGGAAAGAACCATTGCAATCCGATAATCATTCTCTGGGTCAATAATTTCTTTTCAGCTTATTTAGGGCATAGCATTATACTATAGCATTACTATATTTAAGTGTACCAAATTGCAGACGCGATCATACATGTACAAAAGTAAACATAGAAATAAAAAATACATAATATAACACGATGAATTTTGCCAGTCTCAAAATCTTAGGGTGAAGGAATCCTTAGGGTGCATGTACGTGTAATGTGCCTCCTTGCTAAATTTGAATTTTTTGGCCGGTTAATGCCAATAGGCCTTTTCATCGAGTTTTCATTTAAACGATGCATGGAGGAAAGTTCTGTGAGTGGAAATAACCTGAGTGGTGGGAGAAAATAACCTGAGTGGGAGTGGAAAGAACCTGAGTGGTGGATGGAAAAACCATGGGTAGGATACCTCCACAACAACTGTTTTGGTGTGATACCGCCACACCAATCGTGTGGGTGAGATACCTCCATACCAATCGTGTGGGTGTGATACCGCCACACCAAACGTGTGGGTGTGATACTTCCATAACAATCGTGTAGGTGTTATACCTCCACACCAATCGTGTGGCTGTGATACCGCCACATCAATCCTGTAAATGAGACACCTCCATACCAATCGTGTGGATGGGATACCTCCACACCAATCGTGTAAGTGGGATACCTCCAGACCAAACGTATAAATGGGATACCTCCACACCAATCGTGTAGGTGTGATACCTCCATACCAATAGTGTGGCTGGGATACCTTCACACCAAACGTGTGGATGGGATACCTCCAAACGAATCGTATGGGTGTAACACCGCCATACTAATCGTTTGGGTGTGATACCTCCACAACCACTCTGTAAATGTGATACCTCTTTACCAATCGTGTAATTAGGATACCTCCATAACAATAGTTTGGTTGTAATACCTCCACAAAAATCCTGTGGGTTGGATACCGCCATACAAATCAAGTGGCTGTGGTACCTCCAAACTATTCGTGTAGGTGGGATACCCCCACACCAATCCTGTAAATGTGATACCTCCACACCAACCCTGTGGGTGGGATATCGCCATAAAAATCATGTGGGCTGTGATACCTCCATACCAATCGTGTGGCTGTGATACCTCCACACCAATCGTGTGGCTGTAATACCTCCACACCAATCCTGTGAATGTAAAACCTCCCTACCAATCGTGTGGGTGTAATACCTCCAAACTAATCGTTTGGGTGTGATACATTTATCACAATCGTGTAAGTGTGATACCTCCTCACAGATCCTGTAAATGTGATACCTCCATACCAATCGTGTGGGGGGGGGGGGGGGGGGAATGCCTCCACACCAATCGTCTGGGTGTGATACCTCCATACCAATTGGGTGGGTGTAATACCTCCACACCAATCGTGTGGGTGTGATACTTCCATACCAATCGTGTGGGTGTGATACCTCCAAACCAATCGGGTGAGTGTGATACCTCCACGCCAATCCTGTGGGTGTAATACCTCTACACCAATCGTGTGGATGTGATACCTCCATAACAATCGTGTGGGTGTAATACCTTCACACCAATCGTGTGGATGTGATACGTCCATACAAATGGTGTGCCTGTGATACCTCTATTCCAATTGTGTGGGTGTGATACCTCCATCCAAATCGAGTGAGTGTGATACACCCATACCAATTGTGCGAATGTAATAGTTCCATACCAGTTGTGTAGGCGAAATACCTCCATACCAATTTTCTTGATAGGATTCCTCCATACTAGTCGTGTGTGTGGGATACCTCCATAACAATCGTGTGGCTGTAATACCTCCATACTAATCTTGTGGCTGTAATACCTCCACACCAATCGTGTGCCTGTTGTAAATCCATATCAATAGTGTGGCTGTGATACCTCTATACCAATCTTGTGGGTGGGATACCTCCATACCAATCGTGTGGGTGTCATACCTCTATACCAATCGTTTGGCTGTAATACCTTTACACCAATCTTGTGGGTGTGATACCTCCGTATAAATCGTGTGGCTGTGATACATCCATTCCAGTCGTGTGGTTGTAAAACGTCAACAACAATCGTGTGATTGTGATACCTCCACACCAAACGTTTGAGTGTAATACCTTAACAAAAATCCTGTGGGTTGAATAACGCCATACAAATCAAGTGGATGTGATACCTCCAAACTATTCGTGTGGGCAAGATACCCTCATACCAATCGTCTGGGTGTGATATCTCCATAACAATCATGTGGTTGTAATACTTCCACACCAATCGTGTGATTGTGATACCTCCATACTAATCGTTTGGGTGTAATACCTCCAAAAAAATCCTGTGTGTTGGATACCGCCACACACATCAAGTGGCTGTACTAATCGTGTGGTTGTGATACCTCTATACCAATTGTGTGGGTGTGATTCCTCCACACCAACCCTGTAAAAGTAATACCTCCATACCAATCGTTTGGGTGTAATACCTCCACACTAACCCTGTAAAAGTAATACCTCTATACTAATCGTGTGGGTGTAATACCTCCACACCAACCCTGTAAAAGTAATACCTCTATACTAATCGTGTGGGTGTAATACCTCCACACCAACCCTGTAAAAGTAATACTTCTATACTAATCGTGTGGGTGTAATACCTCCACACCAGTCGTGTGAATGTAGTAGTTCTTTACCAGTTGTGTAGGCGGGATACCTCCATACCATTTGTGTAAGTGGGCCTCCATACCAAACGTGTGGGTGTCATACCTCCAAACCGATCGTGTGGCTGTAATACTTCCATATCAATCGTGTGGGTGTGATACCCCCACACCAATCCTGTGAATGTGATACCTCAACATTAATCCTGTGAATGTGATACCTCCTCACCAATCGTGTGGGTGTGATAACTCCACACCAATCCTGTGAATGTGATACCTCCATACCAATCGTGTGGGTGTGATACATCCATACCAGTCGTGTGAATGTGATAGTTTCATACCAGTTGTGTAGGCGGGATACTTCTATACCAATTGTGTTAGTGGGATACCTGCATACCAGTCGTGTGGATGTGATACTTGCATACAATTCGTGCGGCTGTAATACCACCATATCAGTCGTGTGGGTGTGATACCTCCACACCAATCCTGTGAATGTGATACCTCCACAACAATCCTGTGAATGTGATACCTCCACACCAATCGTGTGGGTGTGATACCTCCACACCAATACTGTGAATGTGATACCTCCATACCAATCGTGTGGGTGTGATACATTCATACCAATCGCTTGGATAGGATACATCCATACCAATCGTGTGAATGTAATAGTTCCTTACCAGTTGTGTATGCGGGATACCTCCATACCATTTGTGTTAGTGTACCTCCATACCAATCGTGTGGGTGTGATACATTCATACCAATCGCTTGGATAGGATGCCTGCATACCAATCGTGTGGATGTGATACTTCCATACAAATCTTTCTGCTGTAATACCTCCACACCAATCGTGTGGATGTGATACCTCCACACCAATACTGTGAATGTGATACCTCCATACCAATCGTGTGGGTGTGATACATTCATACCAATCGCTTGGATAGGATACATCCATACCAATCGTGTTAATGTAATAGTTCCTTACCAGTTGTGTATGCCGGATACCTCCATACCATTTGTGTTAGTGTACCTCCATACTAATCGTGTGGGTGTGATACATCCATACCAATCGTGTAAATGTAATAGTTCCTTACCAGTTGTGTATGCCGGATACCTCTATACCATTTGTGTTTGTGGGCCTCCATACGAATTGTGTGGCTGCAATACCCAATACCAATCGTGTGAGTGTGATACCTCCATACCAATCGTGTGGATGTGATACCCCCATACCAATCTTTAGAGTGTGATACATCCATACTAATCGTGTGAGTGTTATACCTCCATACTAATCTTGTGGGTGTGATACCTCCACACCAATCGTGTGGCTGTGATAAATCCATACCAATAGTGTGGCTGTGATGCCTCCATACCAATAGTGTGGCTGTGATGCCTCCATACCAATAGTGTGGCTGTGATGCCTCCATACCAATAGTGTGGCTGTGATACCTCCATGCCAATCGTGTGGGCGTCATACCTCCATACCAATCGTGTGGCTGTAATACCTTTTCACTAATCGTGTGGGTGTGATACCTCCATAACAATTGTGTGGCTGTGATACATCCATTCCAATCGTGTGGTCGTAGTACTTCCACCCAAGTCGTGTGGGTGTGATACCTCAACACCAGTCGTGCGCCTGTGATACCCCAATACCAATCGTGTGGGTGGGATACATTCATACCAATTGTGTGAATGTGATAGCTCCATACTAATTGTGTGGGCGGGATATCTCTTTACCAGTTGTGTGGATTGGATACCTCCATACCAGTTGTGTGGGTGTGATACCTCCATACCAATCGTGTGGCTGTGATACCCCCATACTATCCTTTAGGGTGTGATACATCCATACTAATCGTGTGGGTGTTATACCTCCATACTAATCGTGTGGGTGTGATACCCGCACAACAATCGTGTGGCTGTGATACATCCATACCAATCGTGTGGCTGTGATACTTTCATACCAATCGCGTGGGTGTCATACCTCCATACCAGTAGTGTGGGTCTGATACCTCCATTCCAATCAGGTGGCTGTGATAGCTACATACCAATCGTGTGGGTGGAATACCCCCACATCAATCGTGTGGGTGTGGTACCTCCATACCAGTCGTGTCGGTGGGATACCTCCACACCATTCGTGTGGGTGTGATACCTCCATAGCAATTGTGTGGGTGTGATACCTCCATACCAGTCGTGTCGGTGGGATACCTCCACACCAATCGTGTGGGTGTGATACCTCCATACCAATCGTGTGGGTGTGGTACCTCCATACCAGTCGTGTGGCTGTGATACCTCCATAGCAATTGTGTGGGTGTGATACCTCCATACCAATCATGTGGCTGTGATACCTCCGCCCGAATCGTTTTGGTGTGATAGCTCCATACCAATCGTGTGGCTGTGATACCTCCATACCTATCGTGTGGGTGTGATACCTCCATTCCAATCAGGTGGCTGTGATACCTCCATAGCAATCGTGTGGGTGGGATACCTCCACACCAATCCTATGAGTGTGATACCTTCACACCAATCGTGTGGGTGGGATACATCCATACCAATCGTGTGAGTGTGATACATCCATACCAATCGTTTGCATGTGATACCTCCACACCAATCGTTTGGGTGTGATACCTCCATACCAATCGTGTGGGTGTGATACGCTCTTACCGGTCTTTTGGATCTGATATACCTCACCAGTCGTGTGGATGTGATACACACAAACACTCCGTAATGTGGAAGTTGTACACACTTACAAGTATTGTGCATGTGGCTCAGGCTTACAAGCATTGTGCGTGTTGTACAAACTTACAAGTACTGTGCTTGTTGTACAAACTTACAAGTGTTGTGCGTGCTGTACACACTTAAAAGTATTGTGCGTGTTATACACACTTACAAGTATTGTGCGTTTTGTACACACTTACAAGTATTGTGCGTTTTTACACATTTACACGTATTGTGCGTGTTGTACACACTTAAAAGCATTGTGCGTGTGGCTCAGGCTTAAAAGTATCGTGCGAAGGGTACAGACGTACAGGCCATGTGTATGTCATACACGCTTTTAAATCGTGTGGGTGTGGTACACACATACAAATCGTGCTGGATTTGGTACACACATACAAATCGTGCTGGATTTGGTACACACTTATAATCAGTGTATATTTCCAGTGTTGCACACCATGTCAAGCCAAGATTAATGCTCAGGAATAATTTACAAATTAATGTGTACCTGTGGTAGACACGTTGTGTCCTTTTTGTGCATATCTATTTTTTTTTGAATGAATGATGAATACTTCAGCAAATGGTTCATGAGTTTTCCTCGAAAAACTCTAAAATTCAAAGTAAAACCCAAGAGTTATTTTTTACATATGTTTTTCAGATACATATACATCAACCAAACTTTTTGATGGCCCACTCTTTAAAATTATGCGATCAAACATATTGCTGCATATTGCTCCCGGTCAAGATGTGTGTTTTAACGTCCTGTTTTTATGAAAGGTAGCAAAACAGAGAGAGAGAGAGAAACAAAAATGTTTTTGTGTTTCAGATTGTTTGTTTTAGTATATATATATATATATATATATATATATATATATATATATATATATATATATATATATATATATATATATATACATTCAATAGTACTGCTGTATCTGACTTCTGCAGAGACTATTAATTTCAGCTTAACGGGCGATGTCCGTCCAGATGTGATGCTCGTAACTTTTTGCTGGACTGTGATAGGTGAGTTACCTCCCTTGAAACATCGGCCTCCTCGATCAGCACTAACATGTGCCCGTGGGTAAAACAACGCTCAGTACTCGCAATTGCTGAAAGTAACCGATAATGTTCAAGCCCATGTGATATAAATATCTCGTATATTTAAACCTACATACATAAATTAGTTTAAATGGCGACTTTTTTCCATGAACTCCAAGGTAATAAGGAGTATTTCTCGCTATTTTAATCAACAACGGTCTCACATTTTTAAAGGTAAACTAATAAATCTTTAAACTGATCCATTTAAAGGGAAATCTTTAAAATTTTCTTCTAAAATGTAATTTAAACATGCGGTGGCGTCGTCAGTCCACATGTAAGTTTTGTCAGGTTAAATCATTTAGATTTAGGACTCTTGGCGGCATGGATTCGCCAGGCCACAAAGCGACACAATGTATGCACACAGCAAATGGCTTCTGGTAGTCATATGACATAAAAATTGTTAAGCATGACATGTACACACAAGTCAAATAAAAACATCGTTCAGCATAGTTAGAAATTTTAACTGTCAAGTTGATATTTTTCAATCACATGCCGAACCCTCACGTACGCTTGTTAAAGTTTCAGTAATTCTCCAGACTGAATTTTGTCAAGGAATATATTTATAATGAAACTAATAGTATTGCATTTGCTGAATTTAATAACGGAATATTTACGTTCGCAGGCCTGGCGACAGTAGCTATGACAACTATGTTTGGAGGTGCCCTTTACAACTGTGTAAGACTCTGTCTGTGAGTATTAAACTCCCGTTTGTAAACTAGGAGGTAATCCCGACGCTGGTTTAAGGGCAGAGAAAACACCACCAATAATATCTCACTTGAAAGAACATTAAACACCGTCGATAAAAACAATTGGATATTTTTTTTTGGATTGTTTTTCAACCCACTGAAGTGCATTGGAAACAATGGATTCTGCGGTGGCCTTTTCGGAACATAATAAGACCAGTCACGTCAAACAAAGTTTTTACCGCCTAACTCACATACATGAAGCCTCCTAGATTTCCTCTTTCTAATTCCATATACATGTAAATCTATAAATGGTTTCGAATAAAGAGTCTTTCTTGGTTGGAAAATAAATTTTAAAAAAATTGTATCAAACTATTTTCCCTGACATTGCCTAGTGATCTGTCATCTGATATGTACTTCAATTTAGAGTATTCTTTAACTTGAAGGGACTACCATACATCTCCCACTACCATGTTTCTGGTGCTGGTTTGGACAGTT
The DNA here is from genome assembly GCF_032854445.1 of Liolophura sinensis. Lineage (NCBI taxonomy): Eukaryota > Metazoa > Mollusca > Polyplacophora > Chitonida > Chitonidae > Liolophura > Liolophura sinensis. The sequence goes on along the minus strand of NC_088296.1, from coordinate 9,131,667 downwards.
GTACGGAGGGCATGTTTGGTATCATACAGAAAACAGGTAGTTTGTTTAATAGTTAGATCTTAGATCAACTAAGCCAACTAATATTAGAGATAAGTATACGGTTAAAAGAATGGATTATTCGTACTGATATTTGTCTCTATGAATGTATATGATTTACATCTGTTTACGAGATGTCAAGATAATTCACAAAATACACCAGTACAGAATTAATAAATAAAGTTCCCAAGTCACAGTTTAGAAAGTCGACCATTGAAATAATACAAGTAAAATTCTCAATGACCAGTTCCATAAACGAAATTAGCATCTTTACCATTTGAAAATATACATATATTTCTTTCGTAAAAGACAGTTGCCTATCAGTAGACGTAGTCAAGTTTTGGGCGATGGGGGAAAACCGCGCTTCCGTAAACCTACAGTGTATGATGAATAAAACTTCACATACATATTGATTTCATCGTCACATTCCTCCATGGTATTACTCAACTGCTCATCTAATTCAAGAAATTGAACATTGAAAGGTGCAAGTATCTAATTTTAAACACTACAACTGTAACGCTGTTTAAACAGGGGATTCGTCATTATTTGCACTCATTGGTAGTATTTACGTGGTAAGGGAAGACAGTTTTGATTGTTTATAATCCTTAATAATATGTTCACACGAATCGAAAAAGAAACAGAGGGACTTTGGAAGCACATAAAAGAAAGCATGCCACTTTGCCCATTTCTCACGGACGAGCATGCGGTCCTAATTCATCTAAGATCCGCAACACCACACAGAAAAATCAAAGCGTGGAAAAAATGAGTGTGATCAACACGGCTGTCAGGATAATCGCACACCTGCACTTGTGGAAACAGACAACTAGCGCCCATGAGATAAACGCACCGATGTATGTTAATAAAGACAACAGGCGGGAAATCACAGTGTGTGACGTCGGTGAAGGTGACAACGTGAGAGTTGCGAGAGCTTATGATTATACGTCCATGGGTGTTCCATTTGAAAACACGTCTCACAAATAAAATGTATACCAAATGGAGGATGTACACCGCACATAACAAAAATGCGGGCGGAAAGGATCATGTAGCGGTTATCTCCCCTAGCTTAAACAGCGATAAGGTAACAAAAAATCTTTAAGCACAAATATTGACTTGTCATTTACAGAAGGTAATTTTCTATCGAATAAGCCTCTCATTGAGCTATCAATTTGATGGTTTTAATGTGACCGTTTATAAGCAGATATAGCATATCTTTAAATGAATTAATGTATCGTTATTCACACACGTCTCCACTTCTAGGCATCGAGTAAAAGACTGAGTGAGTGAGTGCTTGGGGTTTAACGTCGTACTGAACAACTTTTCAGTCATATGATGACGAAAATATCCTTAGGGTGTATGCCATGAGCCTCCTTGTCACAGGACGGACTTCCACCGCTCTTTTATCTAGTGCTGCTTCACTGAGATGACTTAACGAAGGCAAGTATGCCGTCCCGCCCGAGCTATTATACTGATACGGGTCAACCAGTCGTTGCAATATCCCCTCCATGCTAAACGCCAAGCGTGGAAGTTACAACTTCCTGTTTTAAAGTCTTAGGTGTAACTCGACCCAAGATTGATCCTGGATCTACCTCTCCCGAAGCGGATGCTCTACCAGCTTTGCTATCCGGGCAGGTTATCTAGTAAAAGATGCACATGGTGTAAATGTGCAGCTGTAAAATATTTAAGGCCATACATGTTTTTTTACTTGAACATGCTTTTTTCTATATCTGCATTGCCATTGTAGTTATTCGGGCACCACGTTTTCTCAAGGTATTCATGCACTGACAAAATGAAATGAGTGATGGCTCTATCATATTTCAATGAGTCATTTGTATTTGGCCCATCGACTCTAGTCACATGGTTCGTGTTGTTGGAATCTTGAAATTATTCATTTGACCATTTGAATGAGCCATTTGACAAGCTGAATGAGCCCCTTTGAGGAAGAGGATGAGTTGTTTGACTAGCTCTTTGAATCCTTTATCGATTTAATATTTTAACTGGTTAATTCTTTTTTACTTTGTTGAATTATTTGACTCACTGGGTGAATCTCCTTGAAAACCTCTTTCAGTTTTCAGACTCACAAATTGTGCTTCCAGTATAACCCGATTACATGCAATAATACCTCGTATCTTTTTACATCACTGTATTCTGAGTTGAGTTAGATAACTGCAAATTTAAGTAAGACGTTTGATGGGGTTAATTCACCCAAACTCAAACCATTATGTCTTAATCCCGGTCTTTTTGTAGGAAATTGTTTTAGCCTGTCTTTTGCAACATATATTTTTGTCATATGCCCACTGAAGGTGAAAATGTTATGCATGGACTTTAAATTAGGTGGTTGTCCGGTATTTGTCGCCCTGCAGTAGAGTATTCCAGGCAGCGCGGATTCTGATTAACCACGTAATTAGGGGATTTTGCAGTTTAGCTATTCTCATCGGTAATGTCGTCCTCCAACACCCCAACTCTCTAGATATAGAAATTTGCCTCGTTTACAAGAATACCGACGATCTATAAGAGCCCCAACAAAGCCATATGGCCCATACTGTCATATGGTACTGTATGTCGACGGGCCATCAGTTTTGGCAAGTTTGACCCCTCATTGTCTCAGTCAGCACAAGTAACTCGGGACAGCGGAGATTCTTCGTGATTTTGTTTGGAAAGTATAGCCATTGGTATGACTACTACAGTAGCTATATAGGCCTACCCTGAAGTCCTATACAAAACTACGAATCAACTTTGGGTAGATTTCAGTATCCGCAGTTTAACGAAAAAAAAAATAATAAATAAAATAAACAAAATATAAACAAGGAATAACAAATACTATATGTACAAAATTTCTCGATTTTCTTCAACCTTTTAAACTTTATGGAAAACCAGCCCCAACAACAGGTGACATGTTCAGAGAGAAAAACTTCATGGGCGGGAGAAAAGGGATTGCCTTAGATAAACGGCCCACAGTTGACAAGTAACTCACGAGTTTCCTCACCTGGAAACGTACACGCCATATTGGTGGAACGCAAGACTGCGTCAAGTAAATGTTATGATCGCATACTTTTAAATGGATGATGTAATAGGTTATGACAGTGTAAATGGGGCATGCATATCCATAATGAATTTTATGATATTCACCCTGACAATGGTTATAAGTCTTACACACAAGTTTTGTGGCCATGAGATGAAGTACTTCCAACAAGGTGTCGTCTTCGCATTCTTGTTTAAAGGCAATGACCACTCTAAAATGAAGTATGTAGAATTCTTTAACCTAGTAAAATGCATTTAAAATCTTATTCTATGGTGGCCTTTTCCTGACCACAATGTGACCACTGATGTCACATTAGGGTTTTACGACTTAGCACATATTAGACTGCTACATTTCATCATTCAAAATGCATATACATATAGATCCATGAATGCATTCGCTGATTCGACCTTGAAACGAATTATTTCAGGCGAGAAGTATAGATGTGACGTAACTGATACCTTCTGGATCAGAAAAAGATCACCGTAGATTTAAATCTTTTAACAGAATTTTCCGCAGGTGGGAAGGTCTTCTGCTCTGCCCGGTTTCCACTTACCATTGTTATGTGCACGACTGGCGTCAGTTTCTAAATTTAGCTTGCCACTGTTTACATACGCTGAGTTTAGCGCCTGCTGTCTGCCTCTACCTTAGAATATTACAGAATGCGCTCAGTTCGGTGCCTGTTTGTTTACATCAAGTGTTCAGGAATTTTCTTATTCTAGACAATTCCACCAGGCTATATAAGACCTATGAAAGCAGGGCAAGAGGGGAGAACGGAGAGAAAGGAGAATTATTGAGAGTTTGGATGCTTTTGCTGTGTATTACTTTAGTAGGCCATTTGTGCTGAATTTTGGTGTCTTTATAGCCTCTGGCTTTGTTATATCCTATCTCCACCGAGCACTTGTTCAGTCTGAACTTGTATGTTTAATTTGTGCTCTTGTATACACAGTGCTTATTAGTACACGGACCCTGTCTGTGGAATTTTGTGTATATTTCGTCATACACTCAGTTATACTGTGGATTTTCCCTCTTGTGAATTTGCCTCTGAGCATTTATGCCTGTGTGGTATATATTGTGGAATATATGCGTCCGTTTGGACTTGACACCGTAAGTACTTTAGTATTTGTATAGATACTGCTATCATTTCTTGTTAAACTTAAGCGCTTTAGTATTTGTATAAGTCTTATTATCTGTTCTTGTTAAAGCTAATAAATTGTTGTAAAATAAAATCTGCTGATTTTGGTTACTTTTTTGTGCGGCTAAAGTGTCGTGTATTTCGAACAAGCCATCTCTTTATAATACAGACAGTTTGGGTCGTAACACCATAGTGCTGACCGCCGTTGTATAAGTGAAATATTTTTGAGTATGGCGAAAAACACCAATCAAAAAAATAAATTAATAAATAATTTTACAGAATTTTATTTCTTCAGGAAAATTCTAGGAAAAAGCAAACCTAACTATTTTCCTGTACCGACTTTAATGGTCTTTCAGCCGATATATACTCCATTTTAATGTGGTTTTTATCTTTAAAAATTGGGGCCTTGTTGCCGAGAGATGCACAAGATGGCATCATTCACAACCAGGTTAACTATGCCAGTCATAACAAACGTTATGTGCTTTGTAATTTTTAAGAGCGTATAAATTAATATTTGACAGTCTTCAATTCATGTTTTTAGATTAACATATTGCTTAAATGGAAGGAAAATGAGTAAAATCATGAAAACATCAATAGTCAGGGTGCTATTACTGTCTTTTAAAAACAATATATTTACTTTTTTTTTCTTTTACTCTTTCTTACTGAAATAAATGCTGTCAGGTGTTTGGAATTGTTTATTTATTCATCTGTTTTCTTATTTATTTGATTGGAATTGTACGTCGAACTCAAGTATATTTCACTTATACGACGAGTGCCGGGTTCAGGGTGAATGACTGAAGTGTAAAGTGCATGACAATGACAATGACAATGACAATGACAATGTATGCCGTCGATGACGTCAAAAACTGTTTCTATACCTTTTTTCCAGGTCTGGAAAAAATCCTTGTGAACATTTGTTGTGTAAACTATGGTAGTGCACAAAAAAAGCGATTCGAACATTAAATTGTCGTATTAGGGATGGGGAAATGGCGGTTAAATCTCTACCTTTATTTATTTATTTATTTATTTGATTGATGTTTTACGCCGTACTCAAGAGTATCTTACTTATACGGCGGCAGCCAGCATTATTGTGGGAGGAAACCGGGCAGAGCCCAGGGGAAACTCACAACCATCCGCAGGTTACTGTTAGACCTTCCCACTTACGGCCGGAGAGGAAACCAGCATGAGCTGAACTTGAACTCACAGCCACCGCATTGGTGAGAGGCTCCTGGGTCATTACGACCCTTTTTTCCTTATTTGTGTATTTATTTACACAAATAAGCAAAGGCAAAAAGATAAGCAAAGATTCTGCAGCAGAACTTGAAATAAAATCCGTTGACAAATGAGGCCACAGTATAATATATAAATCTCCTGCAGGCTCTACAATATCTACGACATTGTATAAAATATTTTTAAACACGCACACAAAAACACTTGTGTTGACATCTAAGACAACAACTTGTGTTGTTTCCTTCAATAAAGATATGTGTTACCCCAGCACAAACATGCGTTAAATAGATGTTTGTGTTACAGGGAAATAAAACACAAACAAGACATTGCCGCAATTCAAGACAAGGTAGATTTGTTTAAAAATGAAACACAAGACTTGGGGAAAAAAGCACAAGTTTGTGCTTATACAACACGTTTTTTTGTGTGTGCGCATTCAAGTACACTGTAGTTACCTTATAGTTAAAGACGAATGGTGCTTTCAAACTTGCAAAGAGCCAAGTCAGATCTTTCACTTGATATATGATGTTTATTTGGATAGAAATTTCTATTAAAATGAGTGAGTGAGTGAGTGATTGGGGTTTAACGTTGTACTCAACAATTTTTCAGTCATATGACGACGAAGGAATCCTTAGAGTGCATGTAATGTGCCTCCTTTGTTGCAGGACGGATTTCCACCGCTCTTTTATTTAGTGCTGCTTCACTGAGAGGCCTCTCTAAAGGCAAGTAAGCCGCCCAATCGAGCCATTATACTGATACTGGTCAACCAGTCGTTGCACTATCCTCTTCATGCTGAGCGCCAAGCGAGGAAGTTACAACTTCCCTTTCAAGGTCTTAGGTGTGACTTGACCCAGGATTAAACCCGAGTCTACCGCCTCCCGAAGCGGACGCTCTACCAACTGCGCTATCGGGGCGTGTCCCTGTATTAAAATGAGGAGTTTATATTGAGTTACACAGCTGGCGTTACAGGTTTATTATGCATAAGCCCGAAATGAAAGTAAAGTCATTATCATTTATGCCATGGCAAACTGTGTGGACTCTTAAGAGAAGATTTGTTTTTATCACTCGTTTAATCCTGTTATCAAACCCCATAGACTGACATCCTTTTCTAGCAGAAAAAGCAGAAATCTTCAGACGTCGGTGACGGCAATTCCCATTAAATGCTTAATTACAAAGGTTAAGGTAAGCGATTCAGATCTCGGTAATGTTCGCGAGGCTGAGGAGGCCATCCATCAAGTGTCCGCGGTACATTGCTCACTGCATAAAGACAAATATTGTTTTCTTATCTTGTAGACACTGGAATTGTGAAGTGAACTCTGATAAGGATCCACATATTTTAAGCTACACCATTGCTGCAATAACTGAGTTATTCATTGTGGATTAATATAGAGTGAAACACCTCGCCTTGGTTCAAAATCATTCCTTGGGGTGGTGTCGCCAGGTAAACTAATTTATATATGTATGTATGTATGTATGTACAAAGTTTTGCCTCTTTCTCCCCCGCACTAATAAATGCTCCGTCACTTTATTTCCGTGAGCTATAGAAATCAGCCCAACCCATGGTAAAGCTGCTGCAAAAGAAACAGGTGGCGCTGACAAGGAGCGACATCTGGCGGAGAAATCAATCAAATGAATATCGCCAGAGAGTGGCGCCTGTTAATGTACGACGATTTGCGTTTGCGTGCAGTACATGCATCTTAGAGCAACGGTGCAGTGAACTAAGTAGCGGCTTGAAGCCATAACATATGAATTTATGTAAGTTTTTCGAGTGGTCAACTGGCGTGGCTGCACTGTTCTTCGCCACGCATGCGCCGGTGGAATGACCTGCAAAGATCACCCGAAGAGACCTGTCGTGTATGTTAAAGATGGCCTTCTATTTTTATAGCTTCGTATTTGCAGTGGTTTTTCTTGTGTCCCACCACGTTTGCATCTCGCAGGATACAACGCCTGGAGAAGGTATGTTGTATGCTTTAAACTAATAAATATAAGTTGTCTGATCTTTTAGACTGTTTAAGTATTTAAATACTCAACTCTTTATTTTTTTGCTCGTTTAATTTTTGGATTATTAAATTTTACGTCTTCGAAGTGCCGAATTTTATTTCCCAGATAATGGCGGCCACGTTTGTAGCTGGAAGAATCCACCGTCATCGTGATATTTATCATCAAATGCTCTGATTACAAGGAATTAAAAACCCGTCAATAAATATTTTTAAAACATTTGCTTATAATCAGAGATCGAAGCGTTTATCAAAGTTACAGTTAAGCGCTGTAATTAAATGATGTATTTATTTACTAACGGAGTATATGAGAACCAGGCATAAGACATTATAATAAGACTTAAAGTTTCAAAATAGAACTGACAAAGGGAATCAGTTCAACCCAGTTTTGGACAGGTAATGCTCGGTGTTTATAGAGTCGGCGATCTACTAACTGTCGCCGGCTCTAGTAACTGTCTCCTCCGACGCTCTCGTCCGGCAATACGTTCACAAGGGATGATTGAAGCATGATAGAATTAGTTTCACTTTCCTGGTTATTGCCGAGGGAATTTTTCAGTGAAAACACCAGAGTCGCTCGCCTGGGCCGACGGGAAGCAGCGATTAACCCCAGTCACCGTCTACACCGCCAGACTGTGGTTGATGAATCGAAGTTTGCCTGTATATTGCCAAAATGCAAATTCTTCCCTCCTCAATTCTCCCTCCGCAATCTCTCCCCCTCCTTCCCGGCAACACAGCCACCTCGAATTTCTCCACGAACAAAACTGACAACAAATATATTCGGGAGTATGGCTTAAGCTACAATCAGTAAATAAATACGTGGTTTCTGCTTAACACCATGCTCAAACACAAAACCACGCAATGATATTCTTGGATAACTGTCAGCCTCACAATTGCGCCTATCTTCAGGTTTCACCTACTGTCACTAAGAAACACCTCTGACCCAATTTCTTTGAACATAAGGGGTGCCCTCCAGGTTAGTACAATTCATACCTTAAGCCCCCACGTACAAATAGACCGTTCTGAAACGATCTACTACGTGCTGACCCACCGATGCAGTAAGCCTGTAGATAATGGGTTTTGGCCCATGGCCGCAAATGAATTTCTTGTACATTACACGGCGTCATTTTGTGGTCTTCACTTGGGATCAATCTGCTGTGATGAATCTTGGCGAAAATATCGTGACGAATCCCACGGGCCGTAGGCAGTGGTGGCTCTGGTGACACTGGGGCTTGGAGAAGCTTTAAAATTTATGACACAAAGTTTTAATCAGGAAATCAATCCCTCAAAATGTATCCAGGATTGGATTAAAGCCCATCCCTGAACAGGGATAATCTAGATTTCCGGACACTCACCACTCGTGTCGCCATGGTGATATTAAGCGGTAAACGATCCTTGTGCTGCCCTTGGCGCAGTCAAACCTTGGTTGAAGACCACATGTTGTCCATTATCAATACGGTGTGCATATTTGAATGTCTCACGCGGGAGTGTTTGTCAGTAATTTACCAGTGGACGATGGTTTTCGCTCGGGTGATACTGTTTCCTTCAGCCACAAAAGTGACCGTCATCGTACAAGTGAGAAATTCTTGAGTTTGTGCATTAAACGACGATCTGTAAAAATAAACTAGTAAAGCTGTGTGTCATATTATAGGTGAAAACTGCCTTGAATATGACGATAAACAGTTAAGTGAATAAAGAAAAATAAAGTGTGTCAATCTCTGTTTGCTCCTATACGTTGGCATTCAGTTATTTTTTTGACGTGACCCACTTTTCTGCCTGAAATGTAATCCTCAACACTAACTGGGCAGAGTTGGGTATAGTTACCTTGCTAGGTCAGCTATGGCACAGACATGTGTAAATTCTCCGTGGGAACAAGGGGCGAAACAAAAAAAAACAGGACCTTAGCCGTGTTTGCAAGCTTGTAGTGACAGGTAACTGACATACATAGCTCCTATATAAACCCAATGAACTGAATAGACGTTTGTCGTTGATATATAAGCATAGCGGTGTTTGAAATGAGGATATATTCGCTGAGTCTGTTCCTAGTGTTGCTAATTAATGTCGTTTAATATTTAAAGATTGTTTTAAGCATCTAAGAATGAAATGTATTAACTACGTTTAAAATGATTCTTGAGTACAGTGTAAAACACCAATCCAATAAAATAAATAAATGTATTTAAAATGGTTTATAATTACTTGCCAGTTTGTTTTCTCTTTGTTTTGATATAGGATGTGATATGTGTATATATATGCTTAGAGTTTTCAGTCTTCAATCATATGATGTCAAGGAGCCATTCGGTGTGTGTACTCATATTGTTTTTCTTGTGGCACGGCGAGTGCATGCCGCCAGAGAACTGCCGCCATGGAAGTATCATGTCCAAGACACCATACATGACACCCCACCTAGTCACATTACACATGCCCAAGACACCAGACATAACACCCCACCTAGTCATATTACACTAACACCGGCCAACCAGCCTTGTTTTCTTGTTCTAACCTCTCAGTGCTGAACGCCAAGCGAGACGACAAGTAATACCATTTTAAAGTCCTTGACATAACCCGATCCAGGTTTGATACCTGATTTCCCCACCTCGAGGAATGCGCTCTAACCACTATGCCACCGAAACGGCCTTGGATGTAATAATTCTTACGTCAAAGGTCATAGCTGTTTCCTGGATCTAGCATGTTCTCAAAGCAAGGAGATGACTGAAATATTTCCAAATTAGCATCAAAACTAAACCATGCATTCACTCATTCATTAACACAGAAATTGGATGTAATATAATTATGTGATAGCTGGCCAATTGACAGTCTTGTCAATTTACTTCAGTCAGGGTTTTATTTTGACGTTTAATGTAAATGCATAAATCGTGGCAAATTACATGCAACCTCCAGCCCCCCAACCCACCCCCACACCACCTCCACCCCTATCCTCCAGCACGGCTGATTAAGCAGGATTAGGTAAAAAGGATGTAGTGATGTTATCTGCAATTTCTTAGACGTCACTGGTGTAGAATGACTCAAAGCGCCCTATAGTAATCACATTTAACACACAATAACATTAAAACAGTGCAAAGGGACCAGACCTCGGGGATGCTTAGTCTGCTAAGTAAGCCAATGTTAATCCTTCTTCGTCATAGTTAACTCTCCGACTTTCACTACCGGTGGTGACAAAAAATCGAAAATATCTAGGACGCTTGTGTTACCGTTTGCACAGTCTAACATTCGGTGCTGTCCACTTATCTTCCAGTTAAGTTTATTGTGGATATATTCACGTCTGTGAGAAAGTTCGTCAGTTTCTTGTCAAAGGTCGCTGGTTCACTCCGATTTCCATCCATCCATAATACTTACTGAGATCTTAATAAGTGAATTATTTATTATTTATTCATTAAATGAGGGTTTGTGCTCAAGAATATTTCACTTATACGATAGATGCCAGCATTTTTGTGGGAGGAAATATGAGAGATCACGGGGGAAATTCACGATAACGTTCAGGTTGCTGACACACCTTGCCATGATCAGACACGATCGGAAGAAAGGTGTTTCTGGATGGCGTTAAAAATATCAAATCAAATCAAAACTTTTTCATTGCCATTTCTCTTTGCAGAGTTCTGTACTCATGCTAACATAGGTCGTATCGACCCCTGGGAGACGAGGTATGATGCCATAAATAACGAAGTTTGTCGCTGTATCCTCGCCCAGGACGGAACTGGCACTCTCACTTACCAGCTATACTGTGTGTACGTATTACTACAATATAGAAGCTGGCAGCATACGGAAGACAGCAGTTTGGGCTGCATTGTAATTCCCTGTGCATAAACCGCTCTCGTCTGACTGTAAATTTACAGTCAATAATGTAGGCCTACATTGCAGTTACATAAGCCAGTTTTTTAAAAGTCGCAAAAGCGTCTCAGCTTTCTCCTTTCGTATACTTCGTGTAAATGTAGAAGTATGAAAGACTACGGTACAGGGAGTGAACATGAGCAGAGACAATACTCCGATACACTCAAAAAATTAATCTGTTCATATTAACAGAAAAGCTGTTGCCTGAGTGAATGTGAGAATGTGGTCCCGGCCAGATTGTTCTGTTAAATATAACACACATATTCTATTAATACATGACGAAGATTCTATCAGACTAACACGATATTATGTTGTATGTGACAGAATAGTATGTTATAACAACAGAATACATTCCAGTGTAATTTTGAAAATGACTTTTTGTTAAAATTAACAGATTAAATTTTAAGTATACCGCTGCAAAATGGTTACACGTAACCGGTGGAATTCTGCCAGTTTTGTAGCATTTACCTAATGTTTTATTTAACTGTACATCTAAATGTTGGACTGATATAGTATCTTGCCCCCTGGCACAGTTTGGCGTACTTATTATATCGTGTCAAAGGAACGCAGTGAAGCTACCTGCAATCCATTAGACGTCACTGGTCTTTAATTCATATAAATGTCTTCACATTTAGTTTTGTTGTGAAGAGTATATATCATTACAGCTTGTGATCCGGACGGGGAATATGCATATATGAATGCGTACATTGTGTCTGTTAAACCATATCAGGTTGGTTGAGCTGCAAATTACAAACCAACCTGTCAGTCTTATCCAAGTCCCATTCTCCGGATTTTGAGCTCAATGTATGGGTACCTGGCGAAGCTCAACATGTTGTCTTGGTGCTACCGAGTTTCCGTCATCTATAATCAACAGACACGTGCGGCGTTGATCAGCATTAAAAAAATGTTCATTCTTTGTTGCATACCCTGTGAAAATGTAAGCCACTCTAGCCGAGTGGTCAAGGAGCATCTCACAAATGCGGTCGCTGTGAGTTATACCCCAACTCAGGTTGGCTTCCTCTCTGTTCATATGTGAGGGAACCGGCCTCGAGGGCTCAGTTAGTAGAGCGTCCGCTTCGGGGGCGTTAGATCCAGGGTAAATTCTGCGTCGGGTCACACCTATTCCCTTAAAAGAGGCAGTTGTAACTTCCTTGCATGGCGATCAGCATTAGGGAGATATACATGACTGGTTCCACGACTGGTTGACCCGTATCTGTATTATGGCTCTGGTGGGGTGGCTTACTTGTTTTCGGTATGTTTTCGGTAAAGCAGCACAAGACAAAAGAGCGGTGGATATTCGTCCTACAACAAGAAAGCACATTACATGTTAAACCCCAAGGACTCACTTATATGCAAGGCTCCCTCAGCAATCAATTTATTTATTTATTTATTTGATTGGTGTTTTACGCCGTACTCAAGAATATTTCACTTATACGACGGCGGACAGCATTCTGGTGGGTGAAAGCCGGACAGATCCCGGGGAAACCCACGGCCGTACGTGGGAAGGTCTTTCAGCAACCTGCGAGGGAGCCAGCATGAGCTGGACTTGAACTCACAGCGACCGCATTGGTGAGAGACAGCTAGGTCATCACGCTGCGCTAGCGTACTAACCAACTGAGCCACGGAGGCCGTCTCAGCAATCAAGGAATGCGTTTGAGTTTCTCACGGTCTCTGCCCTGTTTTCTATTTGTTGCCATCTTAGGTTTGTGTTTTTGTTTTGATTCCTGTGACTTATGTGAGTAAGTGAGGGTGTGAGTGAGTGAGTGATTAAGTGAGTGAGTGAGTGAGTGAGTGAGTGAGTGAGTGAGTGAGTGAGTGAGTGAGTGAGTGAGTGAGTGAGTAAGTGAGTGAGTGAGTGAGTGAGTGAGTGAGTGAGTGAGTGAGTGAGTGAGTAAGTGAGTGAGTGAGTGAGTGAGTGAGTGAGTAAGTAAGTGAGTGAGTGAGTGAGGCACGCTGGATTCTTCTACTCATACACCTGACCACCTTAAAAAAAGAGATAAATTCTGAAGATTACATCTATAAAGTAGACGAAAACATAAAAGTCCGGGACTACCTAACGATAATATTTATCGTTATTGCATAATAATTTTCTAAATAAGGATGCGATTCATGTCTAATAAATTTATTGAATGTTAATCTGTTGTTTATATCCATGCATAAACACGTGATCTATATTATGATAATATTTATTTAATTATAAAGGACATAAATATAGTCAAAATCCAGGCTGAACACATCTTTTCGTTGAAAAGACCAAATTCGAGTGCAAATGTCCTCATTTATCACATTATTACACAGATAGTGTAAATACCAAAAGGTGGTCCCAAGTATCCACCATACAAACATTATCTTCAAGTGTCTTTGTCTCTTTAAAGAACAATCGGAAAAATATTGACAACCACGTTTACAAGTCCCTTTTTGCACTATTTCACCTGAACTTTTAATGTTTTTCGCAACTTTGAACCCCAAATCAATAAATCAATGAATCAATCAGAATCACTGGTTTTGTTTTCAGTCCCAAACCTGTGGAAGGATGACTATACCGGAAGCGACGTAAAGTCGACAGGTCGGACGTTTTGGAGGAATGGCAGTGACGAAATGTAATGCTTGCGATGAAATTATATGTTTACAATAATTTAATAAGGTTTGATTTAAATTAATTAAGGAAATTGTACATTAATATTGTTAGGGCACACTGGGGTAGATGGTTCTTTCTAAAGTCTCACTTAACGGTGAATTTCAAAGGTTTATGATCTCAAACATAAAGTGTATACATCCTGATGACTGTGTCACGATTTCCTGTTCTTTATATACGTGTGTATAATTCAATTTTAATATAGGAACTACAGTTTGAACAAACAGTGATCAGATGGGTTAATGTCATTGCTCTCAATCGAAATCGGAAGGCCCTGGAACAAACCCGATCAGGTTGCAATGATGACTTAAAAACAGCACTTGTTATTGCTTCCGTTGAACACTGAGAGGTTAGAGCAAAGAAACGGCACTGAGTGGGTCGGTGTCAGTTTTACGTCACTGGGTGGGGTGTCATGTCTGGTTTCTTCGGCGTGATGTTTCAACGGCGGCAGCAAAAAAAAAAAGACAAACATTGTTCCCCGAAACTGAGCGGTGAAAATTGGTTTGGACAGGCTACTGTTGGTCTCTCATGATGGCTTTCTTGGTACTATTAAAGGGTTAGTGTCCAGATTTAGCTACTGGCAATATTTATTTATTTATTTATGTATTTGATTTCGTGTTTTATGAAGTACTCAAGAATATTTCACTTATACGACGGCGGGCAGCGTTATGGTAGGAGGAAAACGGACGCAGCCCTGGGGAAACCCACAACAATCCGCAGGTTGCTGTAAGACCTCCCACGTACGACCGGAGAAGAAACCAGCACCAATTATGAAGATTAATACCTGTTTTAACAGTATGTTATCGGGAGGGCTTCGGAGATACGTAATAATGACTTTAAATCCACCAAAGACAATAGATTTACTGTCTTAACCTGTTATAGCCGGCCGACTTGTGCGGCTAGATCGACACCAAAAATGGCAAACCTATGTCTAGGTGGGCTAAATAATCTGAGAATTCGTAGCAAACCGATGTCATTTTCGAGATATATGTTTGCTGCACAGATAAAAATATACTGCCACACTGATTTGAAAACATAGTGGACGACGTGAGAGTTCCAATTTATGACTCTGACATCCTTGACAAGACTTTAGATTCCGAGGTTACAAACGTTGATTTTTATCTTGACTTGTCCAGGCTTTTCAGACCACGCTGACAACACGGAGTGGTAAGCTATAAATTTATCCTATGTTATACTCCGCACTTTGCGTGTTTGTGTTAAGATTTAATATTTATTTACTATTCTCACCATCCGTTAACTTTACTATAACTATCATTCTTTTCCCCAAGGGATTTTAAATAAATACATATATGCGATGACAACTACGGGTACATGGTATTGTCGGCATTCCAATCAACACATATAGGGGTTTACAGTCGTGATACAATAAAAAACACATGTACGATATGGACGTGGTCGTTAGTGTACAGATATCTACTATCAGTTTACTATCAAAAATTTATCATGTGCCCTCTGCTTGATGTAAAATTTGTTCTGAGAAATGCTTTCCCAGGGTTCTTAAGGGAAACAGTTAAAGTTATTCTGAAAAATTATTTTTTCTAATAGTGGAGGAAGTCAGAGCCCTATATAAATCCAACTACCTTACAAAGTGTAAACAAATCCACTTAATGTACTTGCTCTTCAAACAGAGACACGGGCAAGCATGCTGAAGTTGGATTTGAATTCCTCCGACCTGCAATGCCAACAATGACACCTTACCTGCCTACGTGAACATGACGATTGCAGGCTTTGTCATCTAAAACGTTGTACTAAATCTTTCCATCGATGGGTTGTAGGTTCTAACTCCCATCTCGTTGGCTGGGTTGTTCGGGGTTTTTAACGCCAGTTTCCATCGGGCACATCAGTTTTCGACACACTGTATATTGGACCGTCACAGTGCATTGTGCACTGTAAATTTTCCTTCTGGGTTAAACTGCAGTAAAACTAATAAATAACACAATCAATTGAAAATTGATCCGCCCAGCAAATGGTCCATCACATTATACTGGTTTGCAAACCTAGGAAATACCAATTTTAAAACTTCAGATATGACCCCAAAGGGCAATAAACTTCGGATCTCTTGCTTGCAATAGACTCCATCTCATGGGTTTAAATGTATGTTGATTCAAGCGAATTGATGAGCATCCTGAATAAACGGAATCAAACAACCCACAGTGCAATTTCAATTGAGTGCTTAATTTACTTATTTGATTGGTGTTTTACGCCGTATTCAAGAATACTTCACTTATACAACGTCGACCAGCAATATGGCTCGAGGAAAACGCGCAGAGCTTGGGTGAAACCCACGACCATCCGCAGGCTGCTAGCAGACTCTAAAGTGTATACATATTCTTACCTTAAAACGCTTCCAGAGGTGATCCAGTTTGTCAGTCTATCCTTAACGCAGAATAAGCCGGGTGTGCGCGAAAATTCCGTTTGTTTCCGACGATTGTTTTGTAAATGCATTTAGTTTATTCATGTATAAGTAGCTTGGTTTTATTTGAAAATGAGCGCTGTTCATGGTTTTCTTTTACCTCATACTTTACAGTATTTTACGCATTTCCTCGAGTTATAATATTTTGTTAACACATGTAAGATAGTTTCCCTCAAAGAATTTTCAAAATCCAACGTCTTCTGTCATATTTTCCCGTGCTTCACCTTATGCTATTGAATATTCGTTACACATTCTTTGTTATTTTGCTATATTTACCTCAATTTTAAACTCGTTTTATGGGCTGCCATTTTTCTGGTACCAATAAATATATTTTTTAGGAACTGAGGTTAATATTAAATTATTCATGTGATAAATGCTATGGCGTACCATTTTATATTACTTTAGGTATGCCGCTTATATAGTAAAAACCAGTCAAGATTAGAGTTTTAATAATCTATTGCATTTTGATAGGTATCTATTAAACTCAAACCGTAGTTTTAAAAGACAGGAGCTTGGATAATACAGGTAACAGCTCATCTCGCTGTTACGTTACTTTCCAGCAGCCAGCTGTAAAACTGGCTTGCTTAAATTGTCCTGTTTCTTTCTTCAAAAAGAGTAACCTTCTGCAGACATTTTACTTAAACACACCATGACATATATATATATATATATATATATATATATATATATATATATATATATATATATATATATATATATATGTTATTGTGAGCGAAAATGATTTGTCATGATATATATATATATATATATATATATATATATATATATATATATATATATATATATATATATATATATATATATTATTGTACGACGGTGGTCATCATTATGGTGGTAGGAAACCAGGTAGACCACAGGGGAAACCCGTAACCATCCGCAGGTTGCTGAAAGACCTTCCCACAAACGACCTGAGAAGAAGCCAGATTGAGCTGGACTTTAACTCACGGCAACAAACTTGGCGAGAGGGCCTTGTGCTATTGAGCTGTACTAGCACGCTCACCACTATACCCTATAGGCCCCCTGATAACAAAATATAGCATGAAACATGAATAAAGCAACAAACATAATCACAAAAAAATTTTCATCGACAATGTTCTAGACTGTGCGGCCTACCTCTAGTGACTGTAGTATACAATGGACTGTTGATAGTTGTTTGAGTCCGTGATGCAGGTGTTGGAGCCCGCTCCACAGTCCTCTCCGTTGGGGTCGTTGTTGGTGCCTCTGTTGGGGTCGTTGGTGGTGGCTCCGTTGGAGTCGTTGTTAGTGCCTGCCCTGGGGTCGTTGTTGGAGCCCTCTTTACAGTCCCCTCCGGCGGGGTCGTCGTTAGTGCTTCCAGTGTGGTCGTTGTTGGTGCCTGCGGTGGGGTCGTTGTTGGTTCCGCTGCCGTAGTTGATAGGTAGGCTGCTGTAGTTGGTAGCACTGTTGTTGTAGTTGTTAGGTCCGCAGTTGTAGTTGTGGTTGATTCCTCGACTGCTGTAGTTGTTGATTCCACTGGAAAAGTAATTCATTTCTTAAAGACAAGTTTTCAAATATATGACTTTTGAAGCATTATATCAGTTCATTCTAGCATTCCCATGCAACGCCAAGGCTAGAGTTGTGTAAAGATCAAATGAGAAACGATAAAACTTCGACTAAACTCCAGTAGATGTATACGCTTACATCCCAGCAGGCATACTTTTGAGTAATTGAGTGCTTGGGGTTTAACGCCGCTCAACAATTTTTCAGTCATATGTATGTAATGTACCTCCTTGTTGCAGGACAAATTGGCACCGTTCTTTTGTCTAGTGCTGCTTCACTGAGACGACTCACCGAAGGCAAGTAAGCCGCTCCGCCCGAGCCATTATACTGATATGGGTGAACCAGTCGTTGCGCTATAACCTCCATGCTGAACACTAAGCGAGGAAGTTACAACTTCCTCTTTTAAAGTCTTTCAAACACTCGACCCAGGATTTATCCTGGATCTACCGCTCCCGAAGCGGACGGATATTTTCGACAATATAATAGACACTATGCACTCGTGCAACCGAGATCACACACCATCCGGGCACTTCAAGCGCATACAGCAGTGGCTAGCAAGTGCTGAGCTCAACGACAATACGGGCAGGTATAGGAAAATGAACAGCGCTGGACACCATATTCCGAATCATGCATACCAGTATCGCGGAGACCCGGCACACTTGCCTTGTTTTACTGTGACTGTATATTGAATTTGACGACACCGAGGTATTTTCTTAGTCCTTCTGGACCAGTGACGCCTAATAAATTGCAATTAACAACAATGCATTTCTTTTATCAAATTCTGTTTTAGTGGGGGGGGGGGGGGGGGCAGTAAATTAGCACTTACATGTTAGAATAAACAGTTAGTATAAAACCATGACGCACACCATAGAGAGCAGCGATGAAAGAGTTACAGCTGACGAACTGTCACACGTAACATGCGGACTCTTATCAATTTACCTCAGTCAGGGTTTTATTTTAACTGTTCATGAAAATGCATAAATAGTGGCAAATTACACGTTAAATGTGAAGAAAAAGTATAGGCTGATGAGAGCACATTTTTTCCTATCTGCTGCCTGCCTGCTACATAATTTTGCGATTTTTCCAAGCCGTACACGTGAAGCCTCAAAACGGCAAAGCTGGCATAAATCGCTAAGTCCATCGCCTGCTCCACTTTAACAATGTAATTTATGCTGGGTCTGTGTTACATCTCAGCCAATGAGAGCTGTTAAAACTGCCGGCTTGTTCGTTTAAACTCGGAACATACGCCCAACATTCCGGTTTCCCGATCGTCAAGCCGAAAACGAACTGTACTCTTCGCTACCTTCTGGCAAATAGAGTTCTACCGGAAATGTACAAACTGTATCTGACGGCAATTCTCCTCCTAACACAGAAGACTTCAGGACTTGTTCTTAAACAAAATGGAGTCGCCCACAGTGGATTTTGGCGCTGACATTGTTTATAATTTTTCAGCTTGAGGTACATGTTAGAATTTTTAGATGGCATGCACCTGCAAGGAAATGCACACTTTTGTCAGTGGTATTTGTTTGATATTTAAAACTTCTTCTCCTTTAATTCAACCTCACGTTTCACGCAGAATTAAGTAAAAACTTGCAGTGATGTTAATTTCAATTTATTAGACGTCACTGGTCCAGAATTACTCAAGATGTTGTGTTATCATCACATTTAATGCAAAGGGGCCAGGCTGAGGGATGCTTAGTCCTCCAACAGAATCCTGGTTTATGCAGGAATACGAAATAAAGACGTACAGCATATAGAGTAAGGAAGCATGAGACTTTTTAAAAATTTCTCTCAATACCAGCACTAACACAATAGTTCTCGGGCCAATAAAAACCAAGCGTTGTCGTCGACCGTTGAACAATCGCACTGTAGTCCACTACCCGCTAACAAATGAGTTGTGTATATGTGCAGAACAGAAAGGCCGGACCTGTTGGTTTGCGAGAGACAACAACGTCTTCACTGAAAAATGTAGGAAACCTAAAGCGAAATACGTAATGCTGGGATGAAAGAGTGCGACAAGCTAGCTGTAAATGGAGTCTTGACAACTTTATTAGATTTTTCTTTAAAGAGAAAAAGACACTTAAAAATCATTTTTGTATAGCAGGTAATTGGCGACAACCCCTTGGTAAATATTTTTCTTCTAGTAATAGTGTTATAAATAAGAATGTCACACATGTTAAAAAACAGCTCTTTCATCTCCTTTTGGCTTCAACTGTATGTTTTGTGACAGCCCAACAGCCAATAACAGAAGGCTTGACATCAGAATGTGGAGATTAAACTGTACGATGCTGTAAAATAATTCTTTATATATTTCTTAAATTTTTTAATAGGAAACTTCCATAAAATTAATCGAAGTATGCAATGATTGTATCTTCTCGAGTATCGATGTTACTGTTATTACGTATCCGTTACACTAAAAATTCTTCTGTTGAAATTAAGAGAAAACCTGTTGTCTGAGTCATGCATGGATGTATTTTGTTATTTCAAAATTATATCGTGTCATATTTAACTTAACATCATGCTAGTCTAATACAATGGTCACGTTGCATAAACAGAATATATGTGTTATATGTAACAGAATAATCTGACGCAAGGACAGAATACATTCTAGCATCACTCAGGTAACACCGGCCCGGATAGCACAGTTGGTAGAGCGTCCGCTTCGGGGACCGGTAGATCCAGGATCAATCCTTGGTCGAGTCACACCTAAGACTTTAAAAGAGGAAGTTGTAACTTCGGTAAGTCGTCTCAGTGATGCAGAACTAAATAAAAGAGCGGTGGAAATCCGTCCTGCAACAAGGAGGCACATTACACGTGCATGCACTCTAATGATTCCTTCGTCGTCATATGACTGAAAAATTGTTGAGTACGACGTTAAACCCCAAGCACACACTCACTCACTCACTCAGGTAACAGTGTTTCTGCTAAATTTATCAGATTAATCTTTTGAGTGTATAGGGTTATTGGCAAACAAATACATAATGTAGCAACTCAAGACGTTATATCTAACGCCCTCAGTATGACGTTTCTTTCTTATTATAAAATCACATCAAAACTGTCCTTTTACAATAACACACATATATACAATAAAGACACTGCTACTTAGATGAGTGAGTGAGTGAGTGCTTGGGGTTTAACGTCGTACTCAACACTTTTTCAGTCATATGACGACGAAGGAATCATTAGGGTGCATCTACGTATAATGTGCCGACTTGTTGCAGGACGGATTTCCACCGCTCTTTTATTTAGTGCTGCTTCACTGAGACGACTTACCAAAGGCAAGTAAGCCGCCCCGCCCGAGCCATTATACTGATACGGGTCAACCAGTCGTTGCACTATCCCCTTCATGCTGAACGCCAAGCGAGGAAGTTACAACTTCCTCTTTTAAAGTCTTAGGTGTGACTCGATCAAGGATTGATCCTGGATCTACCGGTCCCAAAGCGGACGCTCTACCAAATGTGCTATCCGGGCCGGTCTACTTAGATGAAGCTCCAGATTAAACAATCTGCCGTCTCTTACCACGTGCCAGGGGAAGGGTTAGCAGAATAAATAGCGACATCGATGCGAACTTGACGGTCGTCGTCATTTTCTCCCACCTGGAAAGCATAAGACTAAGTTGAATTCAAAGTTCTAATTGTGAGGGTTCAGCCATTTCAAATATTGGAACTTTCTAGTCTAGTTTCGCTCATTGTATAAATGATGTTTAGGGATAAATTTCATAAAAAGTCAATGATTTTTCATCGCAGGTTATGTTCAGCACGCTAACGATTTAGATCACGTATAGAAACCTCTGGACTTACTACTTTCGCCCAACAAGAGAAGAGAGAGAGATGTAGAGCAAACGACGCCACTCACCGATGGACAGCAGACATTTAACCACGCGCACAGGAAGATAACCACGCCCACAACCCAGAGCAATCCAATCCAGTAAGCCACACCAAAGTTAAACCCCCAGATATTTCCAAGCTCTCACACACTAGAATGCCTACTATGGTATGATAGCTTCACAGAAAATTATTTTCCGTCTCATATTTTAATTGGTAATTCATTAACTACTTTTTATTTAAACATTTAATATTTTGGATTTTTATACTGTCCTCAAGAAAAAAATTAATTTATCCCATTCATCGTGGGAGGAAATCGGGAAGGAAACCGAGAAAGACCATCTGCAGGAAGATCAGATATAACATCTAACTAACCGAGAATGAGCTGGGCCGAGTTGAGATCGCGTTGGCGAGAGACCCCTGGGTTATTACTCCTCGCTGGCACGCTAACCAGTCAGGCATAACATCTCCCCGAATTTTTTAATTTAGACTTCATCCTATACATTTTTTAACACAAGAAACGCGGTCATTTTTGTCCGGCAGCAACGTTTTCTGTGTTTTAAATCCTCCACTCTTACGGGATATTAGTCAGAGAACAGAACAGGACAGTATAACTTAGTATATGAAACTTACCACAAACCTGTTGCTTATGGGTTGAACACATACAGGTATATTTTTCAATAGCCGTCATGAACTCGGGGAGGTAAACGTACCAGTCAGCACGGTGTGTTGCGTGACACACTCGATGCTGTTTGAAAGGTCATCTCTATTTAATATTTATATTTGCACACGGAATTTGAGACCACAACTTTCGGCGCTTAACGTGTAATTTTTAATTGAAAAGTTCCTGTGTTTAATTAATAGCGGTTGTTCTGTCTATTCTCATCCAAGTGTTTATCTTGGATATTCTATGTGTCGGTATTAATACAGTCTTGTGAAGGGTAATGACTGATGTGTTTGTAAAACCGACTTGATACAAAATTTGCGATAGTCTGACAAACCAAACCTTTATATAACTTCTAATGATAGTATTATAAAATGTTAAAATATTGGGTCAAATTGAAGCGGGTGTATGAACAAAAGACTTTAAAAGTGGTACTTGTTGCTGCCTTTCTTGGCACTCAGCACTGAGATGTTACAGCAAGGAAACATGACTGGTTGGCATTTTGTCAATGTGTGTGACTGGGTAGAGTGTCATGTTTGGTGTTTTCGCCATGATACTCCAGTGGCGGCAGCACTTTGGCGGCATGAACTCGCCCTGCCACAAGGAGACACAGTCTATGTGCACACACCCATTAACCCCCCGTAGTGATACGACTAAAAATTTGTTAAGTACGACATTAGACCCTAAGCATAGATACATACATATATACATACATACACCACACGTACACACATACATGTTTCTCTACACCCAATATTACGGGTTAAGAGCCGAAAGTTGTGATATATTATGTGAAACGCATCGGTGGATCTCCTGGATTTTTAAAACCAACGTTAGGTATATTTTTATCTTATTATCTTCTATGAGACGCAGAAAATTTACTCAAAGGTGCAAAATATGTAGGTCGCTATTCTAACGAAATTAACGACGCTACACAAGTCTTGTTTACACATATCCGGGTGTTGTGCAAAAATATTGTTATTACTTTACCTTGAAAGGTTAAATGGTCGTTTTAGGAAATGGCCTTACGATTATTGACCAGGAAAGTCCAATCTGGTTGATGGCTTCTTTTCGAATGTCCATTTTAACGCGTAGATTTGAACATTGTGTGCCTATAGCTTACAGGCATTTTTATCGAATATTTTTGGCTTAACGTGAAAATGGCAGTCTCCAGTCGATGAATTTGGTCAGCTCCATCATCTCTATCTTGTTTTTAAAAGTGTTGAAATAACGTGTTTCAATAAATAACTGCTTCTTCAGTGATCAATAGGAAAGAACAGATACAAAAATGGATATTTCTCTCCACATACAAATGTCTAACAATCTACATAAACTCACCTTCAGATTTGACCGCGTACTCTTGAAAAAGGTAAGAAGACGTGGTAACAGCCAACGAAACTATAAATGCAAATTAAGATTCGGTTTGGTCAGTGTACCAGTCCAGTTGTCAACCCTATATATTTCATATGATGAGTAAAACTAAAACACTCACCGTATCTCCTTCGGTTAAACACTGGGATATAAAGCACCCGGTTTGTACAGAAGTCAGTTTACTTTATCTCCTTCGGTTAAACACTGGAGTATAAAGCACCTCATTTGTACAGAAGTCAGTTGACACCACAATAATATCAGGTTTTTTGTCTACATGAAACCGGCTTTGCTGGATACGTGTACAGCGGTGTGTGTACGTAGTTACAAGGGTAACCATCTATGCAGGCAGTATGTCTTTTGATATGACAGTTGCATCTGGTGGATGCGGATGGTGTAAAATGGGCCTCTGGCAATGTTGCCACAGTGCTTGCATGTTAATCAAAACAAAATTGGAAGTGTGGTGATACCAACTGACGTCCGTACTTTGGGTTCGTTTCAAATTACAGAAGTGATTCTTGAATTTTTTTTCCTTCGGTTAACAAAACAGGTAAATGGACTGGGTGTATATTTCATCCGCCTGTCAGTGCGATGTTACCTGGGGAGAGTAGGTATATTAGGTTATGACAGACCATGGCGAGTATTATGTAGTGAGTCGATCTTTGTACTACGCCATCCTTGGCACTGCACCCATCTCGGCTTTACGCTGCCTAGCCGCATGTCAGGTCAAAAACTACACTTAGTTCGCTTTGTAGCATAGTTTGTAAAACTGGAAGAACCATATATAAATTGCGTTCTCGCAATATTTGAAATATTTAAAATGGCTTATTTTGCTACGTTTGGTTCAATCACTCCTTGAACGCACCATGCGGCCATCGTATAGTGGATGTTCCCTTGTGGTTATCTGGTCCTTCAAAAAGTACATAAAAATTTTTAAATCGAAATGCCGACTTTCTGTTTCTTTGCAATAAAACATGAATCTCTTACCAATGCGGTCGCTGTGAGTTCAAGCCCAGCTCATGCTGGCTTCCTCTCCGGACGTAAATGGGAAGGTCTTACAACAACCTGCGGATGGTCGTGGGTTTCCCCGGGCTCTGCTCGGCTTCCACCCACCATAATGCTGGCCGCCGTCGTATAAGTGAAATATTCTTGAGTTCGGCGTAAAACACCAATCAAATAAATAAATAAATAAATAAATAAATAAATAAATATTCAGTTTATATTAAACTGACTTTTTTTGATGACAAATTTAATCTGTAAGTTTACACTATCGGTGATACTGCAAATATATTTTTTTGGCTGGTTACCTACTCACTTTATAATACATAATATTTTTTTATACGACGCAGGCTGAGGTCTCCTGGGGCACCCGTTGCCACTGACTCAATCCATGGAGCGACTGGCACACATCAATGTCCCAAACATCAACCAGCCATTCCTAACAACAACAACAATGCCATCCTCCTGCAATACAGAGCTGTTACTTACAACAGCGTCCACCCTCTACTTGACTACAGGCTATCATTAGCAGTCACCTGTATACATGTACAAGCTATGTGAACAGGCGAAGTTGCACTGAAATATTTTGTAGGAGGCGGGAACGAGCCAGGCAAACCAGTTTGAGAGAGCTGCATATTGTTACGATGTCTTATAACTGGGGGGGGGGGGGGGGGACGGGGAAGAAATGGGTGTTGGCTGAGGAGCAGATCGTGTTACACATTCATAGCAACAACCCATACAATTTGCGGTGTTTAGTAATGAAAATATCCACTGTTCATTATCGTGGGGAAAGACTCGTGGTTCGAAAGGGCCAAGACGTGGGAGAGGTCTCGTCGTCACAGTGGGGCATTCATTGTGCATTTACACTCCCAGAAAGGAGGTCATACCATTTGCTTTTACTCAGAATATATATATATATATATATATATATATATATATATATATATATATATATATATATATATATATATATATATATATATATATATATATATATATATATAGTTTCGTCCCTTTGACGTTTACAGCCGAACACAGTCAAGTGTCCTTTGACTCAACAATACGGGATGCAGCCCATATCTCTCACATGGGCGTTCTCCGCAAACCTATTCACGCCCCTCTTTCTAATTCACGTAGTTTGAAGTTGTTTATCTGTTTTTTGTTAAGGCGACTCTTCTGTTGAAAATAGCATACAAGATGGGCGGCTGTATTTGTGCACCGGCTGAGCCTATGGACATAATGCTATTTTCATTTTTGAGGGGATGAGCTATAGACTGTTTAAAAAGAAGACAAAAAATTGGCGGATATAACTGCAATACATGCCTTAAGAGAGCAATGAAAATGCATTCAATGTGTTTCATATTGTACCACCTGTAATTGTAAATAAGGAAAGTATTTCGAGAAATTCGCGATGAAAGAAGGAAAATTACAATTTTGCTTTCTGGCACGACATAATTTGAATATACTGTACTTTTAACCGGATGTAAGACAAACAAAGAAACAAAACACCGATTAAAGATCGGAGTTAAGATAGGAAAAATTAAAATCACGGCACATTTGTTTTAAAGTATACCCACAACTGTCCAGTCTTTGTAATTTCACATGAGACTGACGTGGAGAAGTATAAATTATAAATTTAGAGCATGTGTACAGTGACTTGTGTGGTCGTGTGTTCGAATCCAGGGCAATCCGGTTTTCTTTTTTCAGCTTTAGGTGATGCGGTTTAAGAGGTAGCTGACGAGGTACTGTGATTTTATATTCAGAAATGTATATTACAGTCGTATTTTAAAACAAAAAACGAAATAAAACAGATAGTTTTATATGGAGAGAAATGTAGTTAAAAGCTCTTCACTTATTCCACTTTTTCACCTAGGTTTAAGGGTGAAGATGACAGAATGTGTCGACATAAATTACGACTCTAACCCGGTAAGATAAACAATTACTCGAAGGCGCAGTCAAAAAAGTCAGGGCTGGATTTGAACACGCGAACTTCCTGGATGGTGAAGAGATATGAGATGATGAGACGGGAATGTCAGAACATTTACAAGTGCATAGTGGGAAGAATGGACAGTTTACAGGACACCGTGGATACATTTAGGTGTATACACAGAACACCCTGGATACATGTACGTGTATATACAGGACACCACGGATATATGTATGTGTATATACAGGTCTCTTGGCACATTTATTTTAATGTGAATGTTTGCTAAATTTGATGACACACCGCATATTGAGTAGTTCAAAACCCGTGGAGTCTAATATAATGCAATTCACATGCCTTTATTTGTTTTGTTACCTAATCCTGCCTAAGCCATGGTGCTGGGGGGCGTGTAATTCTCTACTATATAAGCATGTTCATAAACAGTTAGACTAAAACCTCAGTCAAATTGGCAAAAGACCTCATTCCACCGGTTATGGGTGACTATTTGTCTTATACCACGCTGCCGTCCCTATTTCGGTTTCATTCACTTTGCATTGCATCTTTTATTATATCTTTTACTTAGTCAAGATGCCCAATGTAACAAAGACACCAGCGTTATATATTTATTTATTTATTTATTTATTAGATGTGTGTTTTGTATCGTATTCAAGAATATTTCCCATACACGACGAAGGCCAGCATAGTGGTGAGAGTAAACCGGACACAGAATGTCACGACCAACCCCAGGTTGCTGCAAGACCTTCTCACGAATGGCCGGGAAGAAAGCCATCATGAAGTGGGCTTGATCTTTCTTGCGATGACCGCATTGGTGAGAGGTTCCAGCCTCATCGACCGAAGCACAGTTGGTAGAGCGCCCGCTTTGGGACGCGGGAGATCAAGGGTCAATCCTGGGTCGGGTCACACCTAAGACATTAAAAGAGGAAGCTGTAACTTCCTCGCTTAAAGTTCAGCATGTATGAAGGGTAGCACAATGACTGGTTGACCCTTATCAGTATAATGGCTCGGATGGGGTGCTTTACTTGCCTACGGTAAGGCGTCTCAGTGAGGCAGCACTAGATAAGAGCGGTGGAAATCCAAGGAGGAAGGAGGCACATCACATACACTGTACGAATACCTTTGTCGCCAATTAACTGAAAGAAAAAACTGTTAAATACAGGTACTCACTCATTCCGGTGTCATTGCGCCGGGATGGCACATTAATTACCTCGACCAATGACGCTCACCAGAACTACATAAACGTTACTGTGCCAGACCCTTTAATGTGTACACCTGAATATTTAATTGTATTTATTTTCACAGCAATGTCCTTTCAGTAGTTTTATTTTTAATTCATGTTATACTGGAAACAAATGGTATTTCTTTTCTAGTTTGAAATATTTAAAACATAAAATTTTTGAAATGTTTCACTGCTATTCTGGTTGATTGAGTTGATTGACTGTTGCTTGTTGTTTAATATTCGAGAAGTTTTCAATTTGTTTGATTTGAGCGTACGAATAAATGATTTGATTTTAATGCGACATCTGCAGTCTTTCTGCCATGTCGAGGTGATGTTTGACTTAAAAATGCATTCTGTTACTGCGCTTTACAAATCCCCTACCTACGACTGGATGTGAACCTCTACTTCGAGTTGTGTACAAATTAAAAATGGAGCTTCTAACAACTCAGCCACGTATCGCTTCCCAGTGTTAAAGAGGAATGAAGTAAGTTCAACTTTTCAAAGGTCTTTCACACGTGATTGTAACACAGACGCAGATGTTATTTTCTTAAAATTAATTTTATCTTCGAATCCTAATTCCTTGATGCCCTGTCGATAAATAACTAAAATGTTTATTGTGGGAAAATATAGAAAATGTCAATAGGCGGCAGCGGGAAAGCCATACACATTTATATCGAATGTAAATTTAAATTTGTATATTCTTTTATAAACTGAAAAAACGTGCAGTTATACGCTCCATGTTACAGGGTGCATCTATATGTATTACTCAGGGTGTTACAGATTAAGGTGACTTGAGATAAAAAGCCTTAATTTTATTTAGTTCAACTTTTTACTAGTTATTGAGACATTATATACGATGTTTTCGGACAGAGAAGCAGTTGTGACATCGTTAATTTGTCCAAACACTCGACCGGAGAATTCTACCATTTAACATACTTTTATACTGACAAACATAAATCCTAAGAAAGAATATACTTGTGGTAGATTATTGCTCTAAAGCAGTGTGGTCTAAGGCCTTAAGATAAGCTTATAGAAATGCGTCTCATCAGATGATAAACCTTTCTAGACTGTCAACAGTGAGCGAGGTGCAGTTATTCATTTTTTATTTTTCCAGATTCCGGTATTTTTTAAAAAAGTGAAAATAAAGGCTGGTTCAACCGGCGACCCTGGCGAACTCCCACTGTGGCTTTCATTGTGCAAGGTGGGCGTGACTTAAAATATGTAGACACTTGGCATTCAGAAACCGGAGATAGAATGGGTCTGTCATTTACCTGGGCCGACAAGGGACTGTTCAATGCACAGTACGAGAAGGTATATCACAAAAGTAGACACAAGAGCCCCTTCAAAATCCATGGTACAGTGGACAAGATTTGGGATGGGCTCAGTGGTTAAGTGGGGCGGAATGCGACCGGTATCATATTATCCTATACAGTCATAATTTTTTTTACGTTAGATGAGACCAACGCGTGTGAGATACTTTTAAGAGCTTATAGGTCATCGGATGCCTGCTTTTTTTTTTTCGTTTTTTTTCGATTTTTTTCAAAACCTGTTACATTATATTTAGTGTGATAACCAACTGTGGATTATACCGGATTCAACAGAAGGACAGACTAGTGTGACGCTCATATGGAATTTAATGTTGGGATGGTATATTGCCGTGAGTCAAAATAGGTGGCGATAAGAGAGCCAGTGAAACAGAATGGTAAGTTTGCATATTTTGATTTCTCAGTCATAAAAGCAGCATGTTCATTCGTTAAAATATTGAGCAAAACGTTTATGTCCAAATGTGCGTATTTGTTGAAACTAGATCAAAGTAATAAAGAAAGGTAAAAATAAAAATAGAGTCCCTCACATGTTGGTTACACTCGCATATTTATTTTTTTATTTATTTGATTGGTGTTTTACGCCGTACTCAAGAATATTTCACTTATACGACGGCGGCCAGCATTATGGAGGGAGGAAATCGGAGAAACCGACGACCGTCCGCAGGTTACTGGAAGACCTTCCCACTTACGACAGGAGAGGAAGCCAGCGAGAGCTGGACTTGAACTCACAGCGACCGCATCGGTGAGAGGCTCCTGGGTCATTGCGCTCCGCTATCGCGCTAGCCAACTGAGTTACACTCGCATAGCGCATGATCGTGTACAAGCTCATTCAGCACTTGGCCTTTATCCAACCATCATGGTTATTATATTACCCGTGAGCTGTATTTTTATGACATGTACCTACTATCTGCGTTCAAACTCGTAATAATTCACTTACATGCATACGACGGATCGTTGTCTGAATTATGGTGAGAAGAGACCGGACAAAACCGGACAAAAACCAATGAAGGGCTGCTGACAGACCTTCCAGGGTTTCAATATAACAAAAGTACATCTACAAAATATCCTATTTATTCTTTTCGCACGCGGAAAAAATCAGAAATAGAGCTGTATTATGTGTATTTATAGTAACGGCCTTTCCTTTCCCACCTGTGATATTTTGTTTGTTTTTCTTTCATTACGATGGCACAATACAATATCAGAACTGACATTGACCAAGCCCTTTCTAGGCAACGGCCATTTTTCTGTAGAGAGGTTAAGATACTTGTGAGCGACCTACGAGTACCGAATGACGTCATCGTAATCTGTGCATGACGTCACGTTTGGCAAATCTAGGTCGCATCGTCTGCTCGTTTTTTTTTTACGAGGTGAACGACACTTACTCGTAATACATTTCCGCGTTAATATTTGGGCGTTTTATCTGTTTCGGTGTGAAATAAAAGTGAAATTCACCTACTCATGAAACAGTAGTCTATGGCAAGTATTGATTTTTACCTGCAAAATATAAATATTAAGTCGAGAAAATTTTTTCACTGCATGTATTTTATGCATATCAAACTGTGCGATAGCGATATGTCATATAGCGTACGTCGTGCAGTTTTTAAGCTTGGTCCCTGCTGTAAACATATAAACAGCGTTCTTTTTCGCGGCATTCGCAAAATAAATCACAGTTGACTACACGAAAATAAAGCATTGGTCAAATTTACTTGGTGGGCGCAATTCGTGTAAGTTGAGTACATTAACAGATTTCTGTCGTAACGACACGAGTTCGCCTGGCTCACGTGTCCAAGTGGTACTCGTATCTTGCTGACGAGTAGCTTAACCTTTCTGATATGTGATATACCGGAAGTTTTATGTAACAGAATAAGACAATAAAGCCACACAGCGATTTTTGACTATAGCTAAAATTGAAAACCTAAACGTGTTACGTGTTAGGGACCGATTTTGCTCATTCGAATAGGCCATTTTTTACATCTTTCCATCCTCTATGGAGACTTCTGACTTCTTCTCTTTGTAAACTTCGGTCCCAATTTAGCACTTTATATACTTTCTTTGTTGTTTGGTGCTTTGTGTAATGCGTCGCGAAATGGCCTTCTGATTGTTGGCACGGACCATCTACTTTGATTGAACGCTGGTATACCAATGTCTCTTTAGACGTACAGATCTCCACTTGCGTCAAAACTGGCTGTGTGTAATCAGCCCGTGATGTAATTTATCCCCGCAACAAAAGAATGTCTAAAAAAGCAATGAGCAGTCGTAACACTGGGACAGAAACTGAGTTGAACACAATGTGAGAGCCTTCCATGGCTTAAAACCTTACCTACCCAAGGTCCGACAGCAGCTTTATTATTCCGTTGAACTAATCGGTCGACTACTCACTTTGTGCGCGCTGTTATGTGTCACAAACAAACCCATTCATCCCGGCTTGAGGGTCCACTACGCCCCGGCTGTGACACACAACACGGCATAAAACACCTTAAAGTGTCTTTTAAAATTGCTGATTGTTGAAACTGACGTTAAGTAACAACCGTACACCATGAAAAGAATAAAACGCCTACGCGTACCTTGACACAGTTTGACTTTTAAAATGTGGACATTGCCTGTCAGCAGCTGGGATAGGGTATAGTGTAACGTCCATTGTACGTTTCTCGAAACCTCGTCACTACTACACACCTTGAACCTCTGAATAGAATAAGCCATTCTTTCTTACAGTTCATTTTCAGTTTTGTTTCATTTTATTTTAAAAGGTACAAAATTTGGGTTGACATTCTGGAAAACGTTAAAAAGTAGCCATAATTATGTAGTCTCATCGTATTTCCATTTAAGAATGAATGATAAAAAATAAAACACGCAATGCCATTTTCTTAAAAAAAAAAAAACATTCCCTAACAGATTTCATTCTTACTTCAATTTAATATATGTTAATAAATCCAACGGATTGCCGTGGGTTTTCATGTGGCCAGGTTTCTTCCAACCTAAACGGTGCCCGCGATTCGTATCAGTGAAATATTCTTCAGTACGGTGTAAAACATCAATCTAATAAATAAATAACTTATAAATCCGTAAGGTGTTACAAAATATTAGTGGATCTCGTTGTTTTCTACTGCCAAACCAGATCACATGGCTAAAATATTAGCGAATAAGTACATTTTCAAGAATTTTTGTTGTGTTTCACTTTAAATGATAATTAAAAACCAAATGTCAGAAAATATGGCATCGTATTTTATAGTAAAAAAAATAACCCGTCCTCATAACATTCTTCTTTGATTATATTGCAAAAATGTTTTGAAACTTTTTCAACCACCGTACGCCATGTCCCCTGACAAAATACCAATCCCAGTATGTTTAAGTGAAATTTTAGGAATCTCGCAAAGTCACGCAGCTTTGGGCGTGACAATGTGACGGATCTCGCAATCTTACGTGGCTAAAATGTGCAATTTTGCTGTAGTTGGTGTAGTTACTTTGTCTGTTGTCGGACCTGTAAACTCCAGAGCGCTATGAGCAACTGACATAAAACCACGTCTCTCGTTTTAGTTTGTCACTGCCCCATCCTGTTTGATGGAAAACGTGCGTTAAACGCCAGATGTTAGAAATGCCTCTTCGGCTTGTTCTAATACATATAATTCATTTGTTGCCTCACTGAAACGACATGTCGAGGACTCTATATACTGAAGAGATGGACTGATCCTTTATTTGGTTTGTATCTGTGTGCTATATGAGATTACGTATGTACCATGGTTTCATCTTTAGATGTAACCCAACATTACCCCGTGAATTCGGCTTACTAATAAACCCGAGTCGGGTCATGCCATAAACTTTAAATATGGTACTTGTTTCTGCCTCGATGCTCTAAGCTCATAGGTTAAAGCAAGGAAACATCACTTATCGGCAGCGTGTCAGGTATAATGTGAAAAGGTGGGGTGTCAGTCTGGTATCACCGGTATGATACTTCAGTGGCGGTAACATTTTGTCGGCATGGACTCGCCCTGCCACAAAAAGACCCACTATATACGTACATATACCGAATGACTCCTCCTCGTCATAATGCTTGAAGCCTCTCTAACCGTCAGACCACACTCAGCGTGTTCCAAATGTATTATCAATATTTTGGTATCCGGTTTCAACAAATACTTGTCCAGACTGTAATGATTACACGTTGATGATAACAACATATAATGAAATATAACCGCCCATGTAAAGCTCAGTTTCCGCGTTTAACTCTGAAGATATAAGAACGTTTAGTCCTTGTGTATCTACCAATATAAATGTCACATGTATTGTACCTTTCGTTTCAACTGACCTTGTACTTTTTTTAAAAATACACTTAGGCAGCCATAGTCTTATTTGACTTCTAAGGCAATTTACATGTGAAAGAGGCTATGCTTAAAAAAGGGCGAATTAAATTGAAATGAAAGTCACAATTAACTTGTAGAGCGCCGTATCTCTGATTTTTTTCTTTAAAACTTCTAGTCTTTATAGAAAGATCTGAAAGTATATTTTCATTTTTGGGGTAACGTAAGTGGATTTCGTAAAGACATTTGCTACTTCTCAAATATATGCTCTCTGCTTTTTCGCCCCGTCTACTTTCCTGCCACCATAATGCTGACCGCCATTGTATATGTGAAATACAACTCAAATAAATATTTTTATGAATATCCCGAAACTCTCTCCGTGTTCATAATAATAATAGAAAAGAAAACGGATTTTGCACGTCGTGCAATGGCTAGCAATACATGTATGTCTGTTTATTCGAAATGGTTTTTATTAGAAATCTATTTCGGTCGAATCATGAATACCTTTCTTCAACATACCGCCGTCTTTGTTCATTAATACGTATAGTCTACTAAAAGCAACTCCGACGCCGTAATATCTTGCTGTAAACGTGCTTATCTCTGACAAAGAGCTGAAATCCCAGCGTTTATTTACATGGGAATAAAACCGGTCTGAACAACTGTGATGATATTGCAGAGATGTCGTTTTGACGCTATAGATCACCATTCATCACCCGTTAGTTTATTCCCATCCCACAACCGTACTATCAGGCATGCGCTCCACTCATACACCCAGCCTGACACACCCCCCGTCAAACGTCGGGCTGGGTTTTCCCTCATGCATTCCGGTATTTTTGAAAATAGGCATTGCGTTATTTTCAGCTTTTTTGAATTAGATCGCTACGTTTCTGTTTTTGTTTTTTTTTTCATGCACAGTTGCAATCAAGGAGCAACTGTGACAGATTTTTCAATTATCGACAATTTAAGTTGGCATGGAACACGATTTGGATACTGATTTCAGTCATTCGCCTAGAACATACCTTACGTCTATCCATCACCACTGAAAAGTTCTTCTCAGTTTTAATTCCATACGTTTTGTACTTTCTCTATTCCTTGGTTTTTTGTGGTGAACAATGTTTTGGGAATTGGCCTTGCGATTATTGACGCGAAATGTCCATTTCGATTGACGTCCGCTGGTATGCAGATGCTTGTTTTACACATTACAAGTCTAGTATTTTAAGATAAAGTCACCAGACAGTATAGGCTGTAATGTATAACGATATTTGTCAAATGGTATGTCAGCATGGTTGCACGGCAGATATGATATCTTTCTCATATTAATTAAGGAACCGTAACAATCAGGCGCTTTCGCAGGCACCCTGAGGTTTCCTGAAGACCCTGTAGACGCCCTTAGCGAAATAAAACCTCGTAATGTAATAGTTTATTATTCTATGTGCATTACGTGTTAGTGGTGGTTTTATTAAAAAAATTGGGATTGGAGGAATAAGGCAAAAAAAATTACACACACACCACTCACAGGATTGGAGGAATATATATATATATATATATATATATATATATATATATATATATATATATATATATATTATATATATATATATTATATCTGTGAGTGTGTGTGTGTAATTTTTTCTGCCTTATTCCTCCAATAGTGTGTGTGTAATTTTTTCTGCCTTATTCCTCAAACCCAATTTATATATATATATATATATATATATATAATATATATATATATATATTATATATATATAAATGTAAAAAATGTTAGGCAAACTGTGTTCACACTATTTATCACAAGCAAGCACTTCCTTCCTTCAGAAGCTTCACAAGTATCACAAGCCAGATCACAAGTATCCAGCTTATCAATTGTCTCGCTCGTCTACTCTAAATTACTTTTTTGTGAGAGTTTTTGTAGTAAATATGATTAATATCAGTTAGCTAGTATTTTTCACGTGATACTGTTGGACTTTTCTACCTTTAGCTATTAGGATTTTGAAGTCGAAACTCCCATAACGCACTTAGACTATAGGTACCAAGTGGTACCTTTTATGTAATAATGTGACACGACTGGATCAAGTGCTTCCCGTAGTGTAATAATGTGACACGATTGGCGTGAGTGCTTCACGTGGTGTAATAACGTGACATGACTTGTGCAAGTGCTTTCCATAGTGTAATAATGTGACACGATTGGTGTGAGTGCTTTACGTGGTGTAATTAGGTGACATGACTTGTGCAAGTGCTTGCCATAGTGTAATAATGTGACACGACCGGTGCGAGTGCTTTACGTGGTGTAATTAGGTGGCATGACTTGTGCAAGTGCTTGCCAAAGTGTAATAATGTGACACGACTGGTGCTTCCCATAGTGTAAAAATCGTTGCCTTTATTACATTACGGGATTTTATTATACAACACAAACATTTACTGGGCTCACTAAATGAATACTAAATAAATATAAAAAATAAACAAATGACATAGTTTACAGTGGTTTCGTCAGTGGCATCACCACTTCACCAACTCAATTTAATTCTGGAATTATGTAAGCCTGCTTTAATACTGCGGAGTGGAACATAAATTTGTAGAGCGTACTACATCACTATTTGTCACATTCTATCCACTTTATAAAACTATTTTTCTACCCTACATATAATTAAGACGTACATTTCCTTGCTAATTTTTGATAATAAAAAACACCCGCTGCAGGGCCCCGTGGGCGAGTGGTTAAGGTGCCATCAAGGCACATTAACTGGGGAGCCTCTCACCAATGTCGTCGTGGTAAGTTCACGTCCTGCATATATGCTGGCATTTACTCTGGAGGCATGCACGAAAGTCAGCCAGCAACATGCAGATGATCGTGTGTTTCCCTGGGCCAGGTTTCTTCCCATCACAATGCTGACCGCCTTCGTATAAGTGAAATATTCTTGAGTACGGCGTAAAACACCAATCAAATAAATAAATAAATAAATCACTTCCGCGGGGATGGTTTTACGTCAAACTTTTCTGATACCTCGTCGAAATAGTTAGCGTCCACAAGGCACTACAGATTTCCCGGCTTTAAACCGTGACAGCAGTGGTCACAATATCGGCAAAACGCGGGAAAGAAATATGCGTGAGTCCAAAGAAAACACAGTATTGAAAGTTTAAGTGTTTAGCACTTTAATATCCGTAAAGCTCAAACGTTTTTTTTTTTGTTATTTGTTTATTTATTTGTATTTATTCATTCACTGATTATTTTTTCTTCTATTAGATTAGTGTTTATGGCCGTAGGAAATGCTGTTCGCTTATATCACGGTGGTAAGGTGTACACATGTACGAAAGTGGGATGCCATTTATCTTTCACAGCTACCTATCATGCATTTTGAGTCTCAACCGAACCAAAAAGATTTACTCGAATTCCCTGTTTCATAGGTTTGTAGATCCTTAACCATCGTAGCCTGCGCTGTAAACACCTTAACCAACGGTTAAATCGTCTGAGGTAGCGATTTAACCATCTGACAGCAATGTATAATTACAAACCAGTGCTTTAACAGCCTAAGCCAGCGAGGGCCTACCAGTGAACCCTAAATTCTTTGCGATTATTGGCGTGGCACGTCCATTTTGGTGGACGGGTGGTATGTAATTGTCTGTTATAACTAATAAAATTTAATGATCACCTCTAAACGGTACAAGAAAGACAATATAGCTATTATGTAAGTCACTTATTAAGCCTTTCTTCACTCAATTTCTTAACAACTGATTCGGTACGTCTTGTTTCCAGGTAACCCTAACACCAGCTGCTTTTAGGTTTTATACAGCACTAGTTTTCATGGCGCTCACACTTCCGGCGAAATGTGGTAAGTTCTGTTTTTAAATATCGATTATTTGTCCAGATCACGGCTACTGGTGTGAATATCTGTATGTTTGATTTATGTGACAGTGGCCGAGTTAAAATGTTTAGTTGCATGCCTATCAGTGATTAGGGCCTACGTGGCGCGGGTTCAAACCCGATCTCAGACACAGCTCTCAAAGAATGCTAGGCTTGGTGTTAAGACGACGCTTGCAGGGTCGTTTGCGCAGTGTTAGGCCAGTGTTTTTCACTAGTGCGTTGTTAATATTTGCACATTATTCACCGAAAGCCATTGGTTTATCCTGGACGCTCCTGCCGCTACCATATAAACATTAAATGGTATCAAACAACATTCAGATGAACCAAGGCCTTGTAAGCCATGAGAGCATGGGATTGT
This sequence comes from Liolophura sinensis, assembly GCF_032854445.1. Lineage (NCBI taxonomy): Eukaryota > Metazoa > Mollusca > Polyplacophora > Chitonida > Chitonidae > Liolophura > Liolophura sinensis. Next base: position 9,093,952 of record NC_088296.1, on the reverse strand, counting down.
ACATTTTCTTTTTCAACATCGGTCACCGTATGAAATTTCCCTTTTTATGAGGTCACTCTCGTATAACAGCCACACCCATTAGGCAATTTTCTTGATTCAATGCTAACGTGATACGCGTTTAGTGGTTCTATAATGGAAAATTCTGTGACGACTCGGAACGGTTTGTGGTTCGGATCCGGCATTACAAAGTCGAGTTGTTTTCTCGCTTCCTGGTCTCTAAGTGTATATTTGGAGTCTTTACGTGTAACAATTTTTCAGCCATATGACGACTGCCCTGGCTTTGAATATTAATGTAACACACATGCGATTGTTTTCTTAACATCAGTGCTTGCACTGATCGTATGGAAGCCGGTTCAGTGCATCATCGCGCATCGTGGTGTGGCCCGACAAGGACAAAATGCGATGGGAGCATGGCCCAAAGCGATGGGACGATAACGCAAATCGATAGCACACTTAACTTTGTTACCTACCATAGAAATATCGCTTCGTGCCTTTATGTCATCGCTTCGTGTTGTTACCTTGTACCATCGCACCATGGCTTCGTTCCTTCGAGCCATCGCTGCATAGCATCCCGTCATCGCTTCGCACCTTCCTCAGATGCCGTGATGGTAGGATGGTAAGGCGATGGCGTTCAAAAACTTCCATATGGTGGGGTTTGTTATACGCTACAGCTCATGCATTACGTCTATATGGTGATAAATACTTTGACTGCTGGGCAAATACCAACAAAAGAGAACTACACATCCACAACAGAGCCGTGAGTCTATGAAGGCGTGAAATTGGTCACGTATTCAGCCGTTTGTTCATATATAGGGGACATGACAGTCAGATGTCTATGCATTCTTACATCGTGCAACCTATAAATCATCCGTAAACATCTTCCAAACAGCGATACAATCAAGCTAGACGGAAACATAATAACCAAAGTGTTATGTCAACGCCTTCCATTTTCGACATTGTCTGACGTTTTGCCACAAGCTAAAAGAACGTATTCTTCCTCGTTTGAACAGAAGGTGATGTGTGTGGTTTTCTATTGATGTGTTTTTTTGTGTTTATTCATCAGTTTTTTTTTCCGGTCAGACATCTTTTTTACTTATAACTGTAAAGAAAGGCATCTGTATGTATGTATGTCATTGGCCATATTTGCATATTGTCCCGATTTTTCTTTAAGGAGAAAAGGACATTTGAAAATATAATACGTATGTATGGTGGGCATTTGGGACAATCCCTTGGCATATGTCGTCTTTGAGCAAATTTAGTATTAAATAATGACGTGTCTCATTCCTAGAAATATATTTTGCGCTGAGATTTGGACGTTCATTCTGAAAAAATGTTTTAATCGACTGTTTTAAGCATATTAATATTTGTAATATGTTCCTTTATATTGTCAAAATTTAGATTAAACGAATGTGCTCACTAGATATAAACAACAGATTTACATCAAAACTAATTCGTTAGACATGCATCATATCATGCTATCTTGCATTATTAGATCAAAAATATTATTATGTCATTTTCACTGTGAAGGAAAATGGAATAAATATTGACGAATAACTTTATCATCTGAAATTTTAAATCATTTTTATGCTGACTTCTTTAATTTTCCTTTTCACCGTTCATTCAATCGACATCACCAAGGAAACAATGAAGTACAGAGTCAGAGTAAAAGTATTGGACTACAATATCAGAGTAAAAATCCTAGAGTAAAAAAAGTACTATACACAACAGCGACATACCATTTACACCATTTTGCAAATACGATGTCAACGGGCACTTGTGGTTTAATTTAAGCCTGAACATGGTGTCATGACAGAGCGACTCTATATTGTCCTTGTGATTGCCGATAAACATTAACGCGCATGCGTTGGTTTTACATCACTGCCACAACTACCATCTATCGTACTGTTAATAACCAAGACAAACGTCGATGTGGGCACAGTAATGAGGCAGATATGATGTAACTATGTTACAACCTTTGTTGCTATTAATACTTGATATGTAGCAATTTGTTTCGTCTAAAGTATGCTCTGGCCGATAATAACAGACAGGAGGATAATTTCATTGATGAATGGTACTTGTAGGTCCGCGTGCTCATTGTATAATATTCTTTAAACCTTTATTTCATTTAGCGTAAATTTTGCTACATATATCGAGTCCATGTCAAACTACACAATATTACTGAATGAATGAATATTACTTTGTCTGGAGAGTTGTTGCTGCTAGAGTGATTATCTGTCTACCTTATAGAGGTGAAGTCATCATACAGCTGACTAATAATATCACGGAGTGGGCCGAAATCTCGCTGGACTGTGCCAGGTCCTTCCGAAAAGCACCCCAACCAGATTTACATTACCTGTCATGCCAAACGCATGCGTGCGGCATTGAACGTGTTTTGAGAATTCCCTAGCCATATTGTGGACAGACTGACTGCATTCCTTATTCAGTAACACTTATGCAATCTGTATTTCGAAAATCTATCAAAAGGAAAAACTATGCATCCTGCTGCTTTAAATTGTTTATACGCAAAAAGACTGCACAATGCGTGGTTATAGGGAGCGGTAATTTCATGATGGCGCTCAGCCTAATGGTCGCACAGCTGAATTGTGGGCGTTGCACGCGAGGTATTAAGTCCTAGCTTGTGCCAAATACAGATAAAAGTTCAAAAATACACACATCATGCTCGAGCAATTCTGCGGTGGTGTACTGCGTCGTAATGCTTACACACACATGTCTTATGCGCCTGTATCTGGCTTTATAGGTATAGTCTATAAATAGGTTATTTTATATATGTAAGAACTGCACAGAATGGAAGAGAGACGTGGCTCATTGGTAAAGTGGGCAACTTCTTTGAAGCTGTTACGACACAAACTGTCTGTAATATACAGGGATGGCTTGTTCAAAATACACGACAGTTTAGCCGCACAAAAAAGTAACCAAAACCAGCAGATTATATTTTTGAACAATTTATTAGGTTTAACAAGAACAGATAACAAAGTTTTTACAAATACTAAAGTGCTTAAGTTTAACAAGGATAGCAGTATCTATACAAATACTAAAATACTTACATGCACAACGGTGTCAATTCCAAACGGACGCATATATTTCACAATGCTGAAAGCCACAAAGGCACAAAGGCACAGAGGCAATATTCAAAAGAGGGAAAATCCACAGTATAACTGAGTGCATGACGAAATATACAAAAAATTCCACAGACAGGTTGCGTGTTCTAATTAGCACTGTGTACACAAGAGCAAAAATTAAATATACAAGTTTAGACTGAAACAAGTGCTCGGTGGAGATATAATTTAACAAAGCCAGAGGCTATAAAAAAAGACACCAAAATTTAGCACAAAAGGCCTACTAAAGTAACACACAGCGAAAGCATCCAAAACTATCAATAATTCTCCTTTCTCATTTGACCTGCTTTCATAGGTCTTATACAGACTGGTGGAATTTTCTAGAATAAGAAAATTCTTGAGCACTTATTGTAAACAAACAGGCCCCTAACTGGGCGTATTCTGGAACATTCTAAGGCAGAAGACCCTGAACTCAGCATATGTAAACAGTGGCAAGCTAAATTTAGATGCTAAAGGCAGTTGTTCACATAACAAAGCAAATAGAGGCCACGGGTGCTTTTTGTTCTGTCTGATTATTACTTAGACGAAGAGCGAGATGAAATTACAAGGCAAAACTACGAAAGAAGAGCGCGAGATTAAAAGTGCGATCTTTACCGCCCTCGCCCTTTCTTAATTTCCACTCGCACTTGCTTTTTTGGTTTGCTCCTTGGTACTTTTACCCCACATTTGTACTCCGCCGGGCGCATTTTTAATCAGATAAAAGGACGAAAACGCGAATGAGGGCTATCAGCTTCCGTACAACTCTTACATGATGTAACTGACGCTTCTGCTTCGAATTTAGTCTTGGCCTTGGATCAGTCCGAATTTTCTGAGTACAACTTGCAGGTATTATTGTCACAAGACTGACCTCATGCTGCAGTAGTAGTCAGAATGCGCTCCATTTAAAATACTTTGTGAAGCTCCAAACAAAGTTCAAGCAGTCAACGTCATTCGTTCCTCGTCCGCAGTAAGTTTTTTCCGGGTAAGTCAATTTTCAACAATATTTTGACAAAGCGTTCTCCATCCAAGTCTTTACTTGTACCTTCCATGCATTGTGTACACACAATCTGCTATGTCACACGCGGCATACACACTGAAAATCACACTGAAGATTTTACAAGAAGGGATTCCTGACTAGAACTGCGGCATGCCATCAGGATTTCAGTATCTGCTGCAAGCTCTAGTCAGAAAGTTCGGACTAGGGAACTAGGGCCTTTGATAGGGATTTGTTATAACATTTCTGTATAATTTTTCTTACCAAACTGGTCTTAGGAAACGTTTGAACACCATTTCTCTTCGACACATTAGAATCACATGGGCCGGATGTTTGCTCAAACCACTTGGTTTTCCTCCATCATAAAACTGATGGGGGTCGCATGAGTAAACAATTCATTAGTGTTTAACGGGTATCTACGGTATAGAAAGTTATCCACAAAAGTTGACATTAAATTATTGACTTTCCTAAAAATCATCTAATGTAAATATTTCAGTTAACTAACGTCAACGGTACTGGATTATCGTATTTTCTTCTTTGCCTGCCAGTATTTAAAATTCATTGATTAACACTCCCCTTGTCTGAAAGCGATGAAGCCATGGCAGGAATCGACGTCACCGTGTATTAGTCCATGGGTCAGACTTGATATTAGTACCACCTGAAGTGGCCAAACCTAAGTGGTACTAAGATGTTTATAGGGTTAGCAGAAGTAAATTAAGGCACGATAGACTTTCTGAAATGGTAGCTTTATGGCATATTCTGGTGAAATAGAAAATCACTTTATTAGGCGTTTCGTAAATTACAAAAAAAGGAGAAACTTCAATCTATCGTGGACTTTCAATTAATCATATAATAAGACCAACTCAAAAGGGTGGTTTGTATGGTTTATTAAGCCAAGAAAGTTTAGCAGTTCACATTTTGTCTGTATTTTTTGTACGCTAGTAAACGTTCGTGTAATTTCCTTACCTGTAGTCTACAAGTCTGAAAACTACAATGTCAGAGCAAATTTCCATCAAGAATGCCGGTAATTTAAAGTTCCGCAAAAGAGTATGGACTGAATTATCCCGTAATACTATTTACAGAGTGTAAATATCTACTTTAAAATTCGACAAAATAGAAGAAAAAAGAAACACTATAGTAAAGTGTATATTAGACGAAATATTGTTTGGGGTTTTCATTCAAATTTTTACAACCCAGAAAAATGCCTGTAACACTGAATAAATGCAGTCTACAAAACTATTGCATGTACATTAAAATGTACATACATACTTGTATAGAGCTATAAATGCATTAATTCTCTTGAGATCGCGGGTAGATTAGGTTCGTGGAACATTCTACAGCGACTGGTGGACATCAGGCAGCAGAATGTAAACACAAACAAGTTTCAAAAATGTAACACCACTGCTAGTTCAGTAGAATTTTCACCATGGAGGGAACTTGACTCTACCATCCAAAGGTGCTTGTGATTAACCTGTAGCTCTAACATGTAGATTTTCAAGGAATACACTAACTACTTCCAGAACGTCCAACCAAAAACGTTGTTTGATAGATCTCCTCAGAGACAAAATTGTACACGTACTCTCTCCCAGTAGTAAAGCACAATAATATGTAGCAATGATCATGCAGATACATTTGTTCTCCACACGGAGAACAAATGTCATAATTCATCAACAAATCTGTCAATAGGTTAAAGAAGATTAGCTTGAATTAGTTACATTTCCAAAGACATTGATCGCTGCTCTAGTATAAAAGAAATAATCTTGAGCATATCGTGTGAAAATAAAAAAATATAGTGTGTTTCTTGCTTTAGGAACAACAACAACTCCGCTGTCTGTTGGGTTATTTGCTTCCTGCACTGACGATTCAGAATGCCCCGAGTCAGCAACTTGTCGGCCGAGAGAGTGTGATGGACAAATATGCCTGTGTGTTAAAGGATATGTTCCAAATGACAACGACAATGGTTGCGTAAATGGTCAGTTACTATATCTTCCAATCCAGTTTTCCTGTTTCCTTTTTTTATTCATTTAGTGCTATTCCTAAACACAAAGGAAGCAACAACACAATTTAATTAAGTGGGTGAAAGATAAAAGAATGTAGAAGTTGTTGTTTTTTTTTTTAACGTAGTGTGCACGGAATTTTGTTGATTTTACGCAGAGAACACCCGTGATAATCTTGCTTGATTTCTGTGTTTGGTACAGCGTCTTCGTTTGGTGAGCGGTGTGGTACAGACAATGGCCAGTGTACAGGACTCAATGTTGAATGTAACGACACAACAGACGGTTACTGCGTATGTGGCCAAAACACGGAACTCTCCTCATCAGGGACGGACTGCAATGTGATAGGCGAAGGTCGCCTTGGGGATACGTGCACGAGTGACTCAGATTGCTTCATAGAACTATTCTGTAATGGCACAACGTGCGACTGTAGAAGTGGGTTTCGGCCGGTTACCCCAGAGGAGAAGCAAGCTTACGTGGACTACCCTTTGCAATGCCGCCCAGATACGTTTGATTTAAGTAAGATACACCCTGTTTCCATGGGTTATAGTGCAGAGTCGTCACTTTTGTCAGAGTACATTGTGTGTACCCAGGAGGTATATCCTTCCAGATCTAGTAGTTGTCCAGAATTATTGGCACATACATGCATTACGTACTTTTTCTTGGAACTATCCTGTTTTGTCGATGTACATTTTTCTCTGCTGGTCTCTGTGCTGCTTGTCCGCTGTTTATCCACATAAGTCAACTCAAGGGAATAAGTCTCCAAGTACATGCAAAAGTAATTTTCCCCGATGCTTCAAAAGTTTGGACAACAGTGGCATGGTAATTGCATTTCTGTGCATTTATTTCCTTCTTTGTTGTGCAATTCTTCAGATTTCTGCCCAACAACAGAAGCGCCTACAACTACAACGAGCGCAGCAACAACAACGCCCACACTGACAACAGAGGTGCAGACTACCGTTACACTAGCCCCATCCAGTTTATTTACCTCGTGCTCTGACGATTCTCAATGTCCAGTGTCAGCCAGTTGTCGCCAAAGAGAGTGTGATGGACAAATATGCCTGTGTGTTATTGGATATGTTCCAAATGACAGCGACAATGGTTGCTTAACTGGTCAGTTAATTATATATTTCAATCCAGGTTTTGTGTTTCCTCTAAATGTATTTTTCATTTAAATAAAAGTTTAATTCATTTAGTGCTATTTTTAAGCAGAAAGAAAACAATAGCATAATTTAATTAACTGGATGAAAAATCAAAGCATGTAGGAGTTGTTTTCCATACGCAGTGAGCATGGAAGTCTGTTGAGTTTACCCAGAGAACACCCGTGATAATCTTGCTTGTATTCTGTGTTTGGTACAGCGTCTTCGTTTGGTGAGCCGTGTGGCACGGACAATGGCCAGTGTACAGGACTCAATGTTGAATGTAACGACACAACAGACGGTTACTGCGTATGTGGCCAAAACACGGAACTCTCCTCATCAGGGACGGACTGCAATGTGATAGGCGAAGGTCGCCTTGGGGATACGTGCACGAGTGACTCAGATTGCTTCATAGAACTATTCTGTAATGGCACAACGTGCGACTGTAGAAGTGGGTTTCGGCCGGTAACCCCAGAGGAGAAGCAAGCTTACGTGGACTACCCTTTGCAATGCCGCCCAGATACGTTTGATTTAAGTAAGATACACCCTGTTTCCATGGGTTATAGTGCAGAGTCGCCACTTTTGTCACAATATATTGTGTGTACCCAGGAGGTATATCCTTTCAGATCTAGTAGTTGTCCAGAATTTTTGGCACATAGATGCATTACGTACTTTTTCTTGGATCTGTCCTCTTTTGTCGATGTACATTTTTCTCTGCTGGTCTCTGTACTGCTGGTCGGCTTTTCTTCCACATAAGTCAACTCAAGGGAATAAGTCTCCAAGTGCATGCAAAAGTCATTCTCCGCGATGCATCAAACGTTTGAACAACAGTGGCATGGTAATTGCTTTTTTATGCATTTATTTCTTCCTTTGTTTTGCAATTCTTCAGATTTCTGCCCAACAACAGAAGCGCCTACAACTACAACGAGCGCAGCAACAACAACGCCCACACTGACAACAGAGGTGCAGACTACCGTTACACTAGCCCCAGCCAGTTTATTTACCTCGTGCTCCGACGATTCCCAATGTCCGGTGTCAGCCAGTTGTCGCCAACGAGAGTGTGATGGACAAATATGCCTGTGTGTTATAGGATATGTTCCGAATGACAACGACAATGGTTGCTTAACTGGTCAGTTACCGTGTCTTCCAATCCGGTTTATGTGTTTCCTGTAAATGTTTTTTTTCATCGAATTTTTCTCTTATTTCTTTTAGTGCTATTTTTAAGCAGAAAGAAAACAATAGCATAATTTAATTAACTAGGTGAAAGATCAAAGCATGTAAAAGCTGTTTTCTATACGCAGTGTGCATGGAAGTCTGTTGAGTTAACGAAGAGAACACCCGTGATAATCTTGCTTGATTTCTGTGTTTGGTACAGCGTCTTCGTTTGGTGAGCGGTGTGGTACAGACAATGGTCAGTGTACAGGACTCAATGTTGAATGTAACGACACAACAGACGGTTACTGCGTATGTGGCCAAAACACGGAACTCTCCTCATCAGGGACGGACTGCAATGTGATAGGCGAAGGTCGCCTTGGGGATACGTGCACGAGTGACTCAGATTGCTTCATAGAACTATTCTGTAATGGCACAACGTGCGACTGTAGAAGTGGGTTTCGGCCGGTTACCCCAGAGGAGAGGCAAGCTTACGTGGACTACCCTTTGCAATGCCGCCCCGATATGTTTGATTTAAGTAAGATACACCCTGTTTCCATGGGTTATAGTGCAGAGTCGCCACTTTTGTCACAATATATTGTGTGTACCCAGGAGGTATATCCTTCCAGATCTAGTAGTTGTCCAGAATTACTGGCACATACATGCATTACGTACTTTTTCTTGGAACTATCCTGTTTTGTCGATGTACATTTTTCTCTGCTGGTCTCTGTGCTGCTTGTCCGCTGTTTATCCACATAAGTCAATTCAAGGGAATAAGTCTCCAAGTACATGCAAAAGTAATTTTCCCCGATGCTTCAAAAATTTGGACAACAGTGGCATGGTAATTGCATTTCTGTGCATTTATTTCCTTCTTTGTTGTGCAATTCTTCAGATTTCTGCCCAACAACAGAAGCGCCTACAACTACAACGAGCGCAGCAACAACAACGCCCACACTGACAACAGAGGTGCAGACTACCGTTACACTAGCCCCAGCCAGTTTATTTACCTCGTGCTCTGACGATTCTCAATGTCCAGTGTCAGCCAGTTGTCGCCAAAGAGAGTGTGATGGACAAATATGCCTGTGTGTTATTGGATATGTTCCAAATGACAGCGACAATGGTTGCTTAACTGGTCAGTTAATTATATATTTCAATCCAGGTTTTGTGTTTCCTCTAAATGTATTTTTCATTTAAAAAAAGTTTAATTCATTTAGTGCTATTTTTAAGCAGAAAGAAAACAATAGCATAATTTAATTAACTGGGTGAAAAATCAAAGCATGTAGGAGTTGTTTTCCATACGCAGTGAGCATGGAAGTCTGTTGAGTTTACCCAGAGAACACCCGTGATAATCTTGCTTGTATTCTGTGTTTGGTACAGCGTCTTCGTTTGGTGAGCCGTGTGGAACGGACAATGGCCAGTGTACAGGACTCAATGTTGAATGTAACGACACAACAGACGGTTACTGCGTATGTGGCCAAAACACGGAACTCTCCTCATCAGGGACGGACTGCAATGTGATAGGCGAAGGTCGCCTTGGGGATACGTGCACGAGTGACTCAGATTGCTTCATAGAACTATTCTGTAATGGCACAACGTGCGACTGTAGAAGTGGGTTTCGGCCGGTTACCCCAGAGGAGAGGCAAGCTTACGTGGACTACCCTTTGCAATGCCGCCCAGATACGTTTGATTTAAGTAAGATACACCCTGTTTCCATGGGTTATAGTGCAGAGTCGCCACTTTTGTCACAATATATTGTGTGTACCCAGGAGGTATATCCTTCCAGATCTAACAGTTGTCCAGAATTTTTGGCACATAGATGCATTACGTACTTTTTCTTGGATCTGTCCTCTTTTGTCGATGTACATTTTTCTCTGCTGGTCTCTGTACTGCTGGTCGGCTTTTCTTCCACATAAGTCAACTCAAGGGAATAAGTCTCCAAGTGCATGCAAAAGTCATTCTCCGCGATGCATCAAACGTTTGAACAACAGTGGCATGGTAATTGCTTTTTTATGCATTTATTTCTTCCTTTGTTTTGCAATTCTTCAGATTTCTGCCCAACAACAGAAGCGCCTACAACTACAACGAGCGCAGCAACAACAACGCCCACACTGACAACAGAGGTGCAGACTACCGTTACACTAGCCCCAGCCAGTTTATTTACCTCGTGCTCCGACGATTCCCAATGTCCGGTGTCAGCCAGTTGTCGCCAACGAGAGTGTGATGGACAAATATGCCTGTGTGTTATAGGATATGTTCCGAATGACAACGACAATGGTTGCTTAACTGGTCAGTTACCGTGTCTTCCAATCCGGTTTATGTGTTTCCTGTAAATGTTTTTTTTCATCGAATTTTTCTCTTATTTCTTTTAGTGCTATTTTTAAGCAGAAAGAAAACAATAGCATAATTTAATTAACTAGGTGAAAGATCAAAGCATGTAAAAGCTGTTTTCTATACGCAGTGTGCATGGAAGTCTGTTGAGTTAACGAAGAGAACACCCGTGATAATCTTGCTTGATTTCTGTGTTTGGTACAGCGTCTTCGTTTGGTGAGCGGTGTGGTACAGACAATGGTCAGTGTACAGGACTCAATGTTGAATGTAACGACACAACAGACGGTTACTGCGTATGTGGCCAAAACACGGAACTCTCCTCATCAGGGACGGACTGCAATGTGATAGGCGAAGGTCGCCTTGGGGATACGTGCACGAGTGACTCAGATTGCTTCATAGAACTATTCTGTAATGGCACAACGTGCGACTGTAGAAGTGGGTTTCGGCCGGTTACCCCAGAGGAGAGGCAAGCTTACGTGGACTACCCTTTGCAATGCCGCCCCGATATGTTTGATTTAAGTAAGATACACCCTGTTTCCATGGGTTATAGTGCAGAGTCGCCACTTTTGTCACAATATATTGTGTGTACCCAGGAGGTATATCCTTCCAGATCTAGTAGTTGTCCAGAATTACTGGCACATACATGCATTACGTACTTTTTCTTGGAACTATCCTGTTTTGTCGATGTACATTTTTCTCTGCTGGTCTCTGTGCTGCTTGTCCGCTGTTTATCCACATAAGTCAATTCAAGGGAATAAGTCTCCAAGTACATGCAAAAGTAATTTTCCCCGATGCTTCAAAAATTTGGACAACAGTGGCATGGTAATTGCATTTCTGTGCATTTATTTCCTTCTTTGTTGTGCAATTCTTCAGATTTCTGCCCAACAACAGAAGCGCCTACAACTACAACGAGCGCAGCAACAACAACGCCCACACTGACAACAGAGGTGCAGACTACCGTTACACTAGCCCCAGCCAGTTTATTTACCTCGTGCTCTGACGATTCTCAATGTCCAGTGTCAGCCAGTTGTCGCCAAAGAGAGTGTGATGGACAAATATGCCTGTGTGTTATTGGATATGTTCCAAATGACAGCGACAATGGTTGCTTAACTGGTCAGTTAATTATATATTTCAATCCAGGTTTTGTGTTTCCTCTAAATGTATTTTTCATTTAAAAAAAGTTTAATTCATTTAGTGCTATTTTTAAGCAGAAAGAAAACAATAGCATAATTTAATTAACTGGGTGAAAAATCAAAGCATGTAGGAGTTGTTTTCCATACGCAGTGAGCATGGAAGTCTGTTGAGTTTACCCAGAGAACACCCGTGATAATCTTGCTTGTATTCTGTGTTTGGTACAGCGTCTTCGTTTGGTGAGCCGTGTGGAACGGACAATGGCCAGTGTACAGGACTCAATGTTGAATGTAACGACACAACAGACGGTTACTGCGTATGTGGCCAAAACACGGAACTCTCCTCATCAGGGACGGACTGCAATGTGATAGGCGAAGGTCGCCTTGGGGATACGTGCACGAGTGACTCAGATTGCTTCATAGAACTATTCTGTAATGGCACAACGTGCGACTGTAGAAGTGGGTTTCGGCCGGTTACCCCAGAGGAGAAGCAAGCTTACGTGGACTACCCTTTGCAATGCCGACCAGATACGTTTGATTTAAGTAAGATACACCCTGTTTCCATGGGTTATAGTGCAGAGTCGCCACTTTTGTCACAATATATTGTGTGTACCCAGGAGGTATATCCTTCCAGATCTAACAGTTGTCCAGAATTTTTGGCACATAGATGCATTACGTACTTTTTCTTGGATCTGTCCTCTTTTGTCGATGTACATTTTTCTCTGCTGGTCTCTGTACTGCTGGTCGGCTTTTCTTCCACATAAGTCAACTCAAGGGAATAAGTCTCCAAGTGCATGCAAAAGTCATTCTCCGCGATGCATCAAACGTTTGAACAACAGTGGCATGGTAATTGCTTTTTTATGCATTTATTTCTTCCTTTGTTTTGCAATTCTTCAGATTTCTGCCCAACAACAGAAGCGCCTACAACTACAACGAGCGCAGCAACAACAACGCCCACACTGACAACAGAGGTGCAGACTACCGTTACACTAGCCCCAGCCAGTTTATTTACCTCGTGCTCCGACGATTCCCAATGTCCGGTGTCAGCCAGTTGTCGCCAACGAGAGTGTGATGGACAAATATGCCTGTGTGTTATAGGATATGTTCCGAATGACAACGACAATGGTTGCTTAACTGGTCAGTTACCGTGTCTTCCAATCCGGTTTATGTGTTTCCTGTAAATGTTTTTTTTCATCGAATTTTTCTCTTATTTCTTTTAGTGCTATTTTTAAGCAGAAAGAAAACAATAGCATAATTTAATTAACTAGGTGAAAGATCAAAGCATGTAAAAGCTGTTTTCTATACGCAGTGTGCACGGAAGTCTGTTGAGTTAACGAAGAGAACACCCGTGATAATCTTGCTTGATTTCTGTGTTTGGTACAGCGTCTTCGTTTGGTGAGCGGTGTGGTACAGACAATGGTCAGTGTACAGGACTCAATGTTGAATGTAACGACACAACAGACGGTTACTGCGTATGTGGCCAAAACACGGAACTCTCCTCATCAGGGACGGACTGCAATGTGATAGGCGAAGGTCGCCTTGGGGATACGTGCACGAGTGACTCAGATTGCTTCATAGAACTATTCTGTAATGGCACAACGTGCGACTGTAGAAGTGGGTTTCGGCCGGTTACCCCAGAGGAGAGGCAAGCTTACGTGGACTACCCTTTGCAATGCCGCCCCGATATGTTTGATTTAAGTAAGATACACCCTGTTTCCATGGGTTATAGTGCAGAGTCGCCACTTTTGTCACAATATATTGTGTGTACCCAGGAGGTATATCCTTCCAGATCTAGTAGTTGTCCAGAATTACTGGCACATACATGCATTACGTACTTTTTCTTGGAACTATCCTGTTTTGTCGATGTACATTTTTCTCTGCTGGTCTCTGTGCTGCTTGTCCGCTGTTTATCCACATAAGTCAATTCAAGGGAATAAGTCTCCAAGTACATGCAAAAGTAATTTTCCCCGATGCTTCAAAAATTTGGACAACAGTGGCATGGTAATTGCATTTCTGTGCATTTATTTCCTTCTTTGTTGTGCAATTCTTCAGATTTCTGCCCAACAACAGAAGCGCCTACAACTACAACGAGCGCAGCAACAACAACGCCCACACTGACAACAGAGGTGCAGACTACCGTTACACTAGCCCCAGCCAGTTTATTTACCTCGTGCTCTGACGATTCTCAATGTCCAGTGTCAGCCAGTTGTCGCCAAAGAGAGTGTGATGGACAAATATGCCTGTGTGTTATTGGATATGTTCCAAATGACAGCGACAATGGTTGCTTAACTGGTCAGTTAATTATATATTTCAATCCAGGTTTTGTGTTTCCTCTAAATGTATTTTTCATTTAAAAAAAGTTTAATTCATTTAGTGCTATTTTTAAGCAGAAAGAAAACAATAGCATAATTTAATTAACTGGGTGAAAAATCAAAGCATGTAGGAGTTGTTTTCCATACGCAGTGAGCATGGAAGTCTGTTGAGTTTACCCAGAGAACACCCGTGATAATCTTGCTTGTATTCTGTGTTTGGTACAGCGTCTTCGTTTGGTGAGCCGTGTGGAACGGACAATGGCCAGTGTACAGGACTCAATGTTGAATGTAACGACACAACAGACGGTTACTGCGTATGTGGCCAAAACACGGAACTCTCCTCATCAGGGACGGACTGCAATGTGATAGGCGAAGGTCGCCTTGGGGATACGTGCACGAGTGACTCAGATTGCTTCATAGAACTATTCTGTAATGGCACAACGTGCGACTGTAGAAGTGGGTTTCGGCCGGTTACCCCAGAGGAGAGGCAAGCTTACGTGGACTACCCTTTGCAATGCCGCCCAGATACGTTTGATTTAAGTAAGATACACCCTGTTTCCATGGGTTATAGTGCAGAGTCGCCACTTTTGTCACAATATATTGTGTGTACCCAGGAGGTATATCCTTCCAGATCTAACAGTTGTCCAGAATTTTTGGCACATAGATGCATTACGTACTTTTTCTTGGATCTGTCCTCTTTTGTCGATGTACATTTTTCTCTGCTGGTCTCTGTACTGCTGGTCGGCTTTTCTTCCACATAAGTCAACTCAAGGGAATAAGTCTCCAAGTGCATGCAAAAGTCATTCTCCGCGATGCATCAAACGTTTGAACAACAGTGGCATGGTAATTGCTTTTTTATGCATTTATTTCTTCCTTTGTTTTGCAATTCTTCAGATTTCTGCCCAACAACAGAAGCGCCTACAACTACAACGAGCGCAGCAACAACAACGCCCACACTGACAACAGAGGTGCAGACTACCGTTACACTAGCCCCAGCCAGTTTATTTACCTCGTGCTCCGACGATTCCCAATGTCCGGTGTCAGCCAGTTGTCGCCAACGAGAGTGTGATGGACAAATATGCCTGTGTGTTATAGGATATGTTCCGAATGACAACGACAATGGTTGCTTAACTGGTCAGTTACCGTGTCTTCCAATCCGGTTTATGTGTTTCCTGTAAATGTTTTTTTTTCATCGAATTTTTCTCTTATTTCTTTTAGTGCTATTTTTAAGCAGAAAGAAAACAATAGCATAATTTAATTAACTAGGTGAAAGATCAAAGCATGTAAAAGCTGTTTTCTATACGCAGTGTGCATGGAAGTCTGTTGAGTTAACGAAGAGAACACCCGTGATAATCTTGCTTGATTTCTGTGTTTGGTACAGCGTCTTCGTTTGGTGAGCGGTGTGGTACAGACAATGGTCAGTGTACAGGACTCAATGTTGAATGTAACGACACAACAGACGGTTACTGCGTATGTGGCCAAAACACGGAACTCTCCTCATCAGGGACGGACTGCAATGTGATAGGCGAAGGTCGCCTTGGGGATACGTGCACGAGTGACTCAGATTGCTTCATAGAACTATTCTGTAATGGCACAACGTGCGACTGTAGAAGTGGGTTTCGGCCGGTTACCCCAGAGGAGAGGCAAGCTTACGTGGACTACCCTTTGCAATGCCCGCCCGATATGTTTGATTTAAGTAAGATACACCCTGTTTCCATGGGTTATAGTGCAGAGTCGCCACTTTTGTCACAATATATTGTGTGTACCCAGGAGGTATATCCTTCCAGATCTAGTAGTTGTCCAGAATTACTGGCACATACATGCATTACGTACTTTTTCTTGGAACTATCCTGTTTTGTCGATGTACATTTTTCTCTGCTGGTCTCTGTGCTGCTTGTCCGCTGTTTATCCACATAAGTCAATTCAAGGGAATAAGTCTCCAAGTACATGCAAAAGTAATTTTCCCCGATGCTTCAAAAATTTGGACAACAGTGGCATGGTAATTGCATTTCTGTGCATTTATTTCCTTCTTTGTTGTGCAATTCTTCAGATTTCTGCCCAACAACAGAAGCGCCTACAACTACAACGAGCGCAGCAACAACAACGCCCACACTGACAACAGAGGTGCAGACTACCGTTACACTAGCCCCAGCCAGTTTATTTACCTCGTGCTCTGACGATTCTCAATGTCCAGTGTCAGCCAGTTGTCGCCAAAGAGAGTGTGATGGACAAATATGCCTGTGTGTTATTGGATATGTTCCAAATGACAGCGACAATGGTTGCTTAACTGGTCAGTTAATTATATATTTCAATCCAGGTTTTGTGTTTCCTCTAAATGTATTTTTCATTTAAAAAAAGTTTAATTCATTTAGTGCTATTTTTAAGCAGAAAGAAAACAATAGCATAATTTAATTAACTGGATGAAAAATCAAAGCATGTAGGAGTTGTTTTCCATACGCAGTGAGCATGGAAGTCTGTTGAGTTTACCCAGAGAACACCCGTGATAATCTTGCTTGTATTCTGTGTTTGGTACAGCGTCTTCGTTTGGTGAGCGGTGTGGCACGGACAATGGCCAGTGTACAGGACTCAATGTTGAATGTAACGACACAACAGACGGTTACTGCGTATGTGGCCAAAACACGGAACTGTCCTCATCAGGGACGGACTGCAATGTGATAGGCGAAGGTCGCCTTGGAGATACGTGCACGAGTGACTCAAATTGCTTCATAGAACTATTCTGTAATAGCACAACGTGCGACTGTAGAAGTGGGTTTCGGTCGGTTACCCCAGAGGAGAAGCAAGCTTACGTGGACTACCCTTTGCAATGCCGCCCAGATACGTTTGATTTAAGTAAGATACACAATGTTTCCATGGGTTATAGTGCAGAGTCGCCACTGTTGTCAGGATATATTTTGTGTACCCAGGAGGTATATCCTTCCAGATCTAGTAGTTGTCCAGAATTATTGGCACATAAATGCATTACGTACTTTTTCTTGGATCTATCCTCGTTTGTCGATGTACATGTTTCTCTGCTGGTTTCTGTACTGCTTGTCTGCTGTTTATCCACATAGATCATCTCAATGGAATAAGTCCCCAAATACATGCAAAAGTCATTCTCCCCGATGTTTCAAAAGTTTGGACAACAGTGGCATGGTAATTGCTTTTGTATGCATTTATTTCCTTCTTTGTTTTGCAATTCTTCAGATTTCTGCCCTACAACAGAAGCGCCTACAACTACAACTAGCACAGCAACAACAACGCCCACAATGACAACAGAGGTGCAGACTACCGTTACACTAGCCCCAGCCAGTTTATTTACCTCGTGCTCTGACGATTCTCAATGTCCAGTGTCAGCCAGTTGTCGACAGAGAGAGTGTGATGGACAAATATGCCTGTGTATTATAGGATATGTTCCAAATGACAACGACAATGGTTGCTTAACTGGTCAGTTAATTGTATATTCCAATCCAGGTTTTGTGTTTCCTGTAAATGTATTTTTCATTTAAAAAATAGTTTAATTCATTTAGTGCTTTTTTTAAACAGAAAGAAAACAATAGCATAATTTAATTAACTGGATGAAAAATCAAAGCATGTAGGAGTTGTTTTCCATACGCAGTGAGCATGGAAGTCTGTTGAGTTTACCCAGAGAACACCCGTGATAATCTTGCTTGTATTCTGTGTTTGGTACAGCGTCTTCGTTTGGTGAGCGGTGTGGCACGGACAATGGCCAGTGTACAGGACTCAATGTTGAATGTAACGACACAACAGACGGTTACTGCGTATGTGGCCAAAACACGGAACTCTCCTCATCAGGGACGGACTGCAATGTGATAGGCGAAGGTCGCCTTGGAGATACGTGCACGAGTGACTCAAATTGCTTCATAGAACTATTCTGTAATGGCACAACGTGCGACTGTAGAAGTGGGTTTCGGTCGGTTACCCCAGAGGAGAAGCAAGCTTACGTGGACTACCCTTTGCAATGCCGCCCAGATACGTTTGATTTAAGTAAGATACACTCTGTTTCCATGGGTTATAGTGCACAGTCGCTATGGTTGTCAGAATATATTGTGTGTACCTAGGAGGTATATCCTTCCAGATCTAGTAATTTTCCAGCCTGTTGTATGCGGCTAGTGAAGGGACACGTAAAAATTGGCTGCATATGACAGTTGGCCACATAAGACAGGCTGTGAAAACCAAGGCAAATCACAATTGTATTAAGTTTCAGGAAATCTTCACCTGTAGGCCTACATAATAATCTTATACATAATTGCTAAAGCACTATTCTGGTTAGCTATATAAACTTTATAGAAATATAACAATTGTAGTAAAATGATATCTCAATAATTTCAAGTTTTGTGAGGTAGACCTATGGATTTCAGGCATTCAACAGCCGATTACAGAAAGAATTTTAGGTGAGGGGACGCTTGACAGGAGAACTTTCTTCCCGTCCTTGTCAGCCCTAAAAAGCCATGTGCTAGTTTGGCCTACGTAGCTATAAATGACTATTCTAACAAAGTGTTGAACTGTAAATGGCAGACTGCCTAGATGTTCAATCATATTTGCCATTAGCGGTAAAACAACAACAACAACAAGTGAAGGAAGATTAATTTCTCCAAGTGTTTGGTACAGGCAATATCTTTTTTATTGCAGCACCATTTGCCTGCATAAATAACGGCCAAGCAAGCCAGATAATTTTTCAAAGAAACCATTCATGGGAGGTATCATAAGGAGGTCAGATTATATCCGATTATATCCGAGTCTGCCCACTGTTTATGATATTCATAGCTGGGACCTCAGCATGGAGCTAATCCACTGCCACAGTGAAGGAGTGTCCGGACAATAGCCAGCTAGAACTGAATAAAGAACAATAGAGTTCACTGCTATTGACCAATAATGTTCACATTTCACTTTTCTTTATAAAGTGGCAGGTAGTAACTTTTAATCACTACAAATACTATTAAAGTCGGGTGGTCGCCATTTTGAAATTTTTAAACGTCCGATGCAGCAATTATCAATACTGTTGAAAGTCTCGACCGCTCAGGACAGGCTGATATAGAATTTGGTGGCAAAATATTTTGGCCGCTGGACCAGTTGGACAGGCGCTCGCATATTACAGGTGGTTCAACAATGGAAAATTGTTTGGTCGCGGCAGAGAATGGCCCCTTACGGCAGATGGACGCTAATTACAGGTGACCGTAGGTACAGGTTTGACTGTAGTTGTCCAGATTTCTTAGCACATAGATGCATTCCGTACTTTTTCTTGGAACCATCCTCTTTTGTCGATGCACATTTGTCTCTGCTGTTTTCTGTACTGCTTGTCTGCTGTTCCTCCACATAAGTCAACTCCAGGGAATAAGTCTCCAAGTGCATGCAAGAGCCACATTCCCTAATGCTTCAAAAATTTGGACAGCAGTGGCGTGGTAATTGCTTTCTATATATATATTTCCTTCTTTGTTTTGCAATTCTTCAGATTTCTGCCCAACACCAGAAGCGCCTACAACTACAACGAGAGCAGCAACAACAACGCCCACACTGACAACAGAGGTGCAGACTACCGTTACACTAGCCCCAGCCAGCTTATTTACCTCGTGCTCTGACGATTCCCAATGTCCGGTGTCAGCCAGTTGTCGACAGAGAGAGTGTGATGGACAAATATGCCTGTGTATTATAGGATATGTTCCAAATGACAACGACAATGGTTGCTTAACTGGTCAGTTACTATATCTTCCAATCCAGTTTTAGTGTTTTCTGTAAATGTATTTTTAATCAAATTTTTCTTTTATTTCTCTTAGTGTTATTTTCAAACAGAAAGAAAACAATAGCATAATTTAATTAATTGTTTGAAAGAGCAAAGCATGGAGGAGTTGTTTTCTGTGTGCAGTGTGCGCGGAAATCTGTTCAGTTCACGGAGAGAACACCCGTGATAATCTTGCTTGTTTTCTGTGTTTGGTACAGCGTCTTCGTTTGGTGAGCGGTGTGGCACGGACAATGGCCAGTGTACAGGTCTCAATGTTGAATGTAACGACACAACAGACGGTTACTGCGTATGTGGCCAAAACACGGAACTGTCCTCATCAGGGACGGACTGCAATGTGATAGGCGAAGGTCGCCTTGGGGATGCATGCACGAGTGACTCAAATTGCTTCATAGAACTATTCTGTAATGGCACAACGTGCGACTGTAGAAGTGGGTTTCGGCCGGTTACCCCAGAGGAGAAGCAAGCTTACGTGGACTACCCTTTGCAATGCCGCGCAGACACGTTTGATTTAAGTAAGTTACACTCTAGTTCAATGCAGTATTGTGGAGCGTGTCCATAGCTATCAGAGTATATTGTATGCAAATTGGCGGGAATATTTTTCCAGATGAAATAATTCTGAAGATTTTTTGGAGACAACGCAGAAATTTCGATTGGCATAGCAGACGATCCCGTTTTAATGTAATCTATTATTTTGTGATAAGAGGGGCCTCCGTGCTTCAGTTGGTTTGCTCGCTAGCCCAGCGTAATGGCTCAGGCGTCTCTTACCAATGTGGTTGCTGTGAGTCCAAGTCCAGCTCATGATAGCTTCCACTTCGGCCGTACGTGGGAAGTTCTATTAGCAACCTGCGGATGGTCGTGGGTTTTCCCTGGGCTGTGGTCGGTTTTCACCCACCATAATGCTGGCCGTCGTCGTATCAGTGAAATATTCCTGAGGTTAGCTTAAAACACCAATCAAATAAAAAAATAAATCAGTTAGTTTTTGTGATAGTGTTATCTTTTCTTGGCTTTGTTTGTAATGTCTAGATTTTTGTGTGAGGTTTGTGTGAGGAAAAAAACACGCAGTTGATCTAAAAATCTACATTAGTACACAGTTAATTAAAGGCCCCTAATTGTTGTCAGAAATTCTATACTAAAACATTTAAAGAAAGTAGTTTGAGGCTTATTTTCAGCAGGCGACCACTGAGCCATACAATTTGTGTTTCTTTAACTCTAGGTTAGTGCCTTTTGTCTTAATTTATGTAGAAAAAACGACATTCAGAACTATTTGGAAAACTAATTATTGACGAAAACTGCAGTCATGTTTTCTTTCCGTAAGTAATAATGGTGTGTGCATGGTGTGTGCATGGTGTGTGCAGCTTCTACCAAAGAGAAAAAATTACTTTGAAATTATTATTAATTTCATCCACAGGAGTATGTCCTACATTATCAACCTCTACAGAGGCACCAACAACTGCTACCGATGCGGAAGCAACTACAACAGAAGCACCAACATCTACCATAGAAGCACCAAGAATTACAACAGAACCACCAACAACCACAACAGAAGCAACAAGAACTACCACTGAAGCGCCCACAACTACAACAGAGGCGCCAAGAACTACCACAGAATCTCCAACAACTACTGCCGAGGCTGACACAACTACAACAGATGCATCAACAACTACAACAGACGCACAAACAACTACCACAGAAGCACCAACAACAACAGACGCACCAAAAACTACAACAGAACCACCAACAACTACCACAGAGGCGCCAACAACTGCAACAGAGGCACCAAGATCTACCGCCGAAGCACCAACAACTACTACCGATGCTGAAACTACTACAACGGAAACACCAACAACCACAACAAAAGCACCAACAACTTTAACTGAAGCATCAACAACTTCCAAAGACGCACCAACATCTACAACAGAAGCACCAACAACCACCACAGAAGCGCAAACAGCTACAACAGACGCACCAACAACTACAACAGAAGCACCAACAATTACAACAGAACCACCAACAACTACAACAGAGGCACCAACAACTACCACTAAAGGGCCAACAACTACAACAGAGGCACAAACAACAACAACAGAAGCATCTTCAACTACTACAGATACACCAACAACCACCACAGAAGTACCAACAACTACCACAGAAGCTCGAACAGCTACAACAGACGTACCAAGAACTACCACAGAAGCACCAACAAATACAGCAGAAGAATTAACAACTACAACAGAGGCACCAACAACTAGAACAGAAACACAAACAACAACCACAGAACCAACAACAACTACCACAGAAGCACCAACAACTACCACAGAAGCGCCAACAATTACAACAGAGGCACCACGATCAACAACAGATGCACCAACAACTACTACCGATGCTGAAATAACTACAACAGCTAAACCAACAACTACAACAGAAGCGCGAACGACTACAACAGAAGCACCAACAACAACAACAGAAACACTCACAAAAACTACCACAGACGCAACAACAACTACGACAGAAGCACCAACAATTACTACAGAAGCACCAACAACTACCACAGACGCATTCACAACTACCACAGAAGCACCAACAAATGCAACAGAACCAACAACAACTACCACAGAGGCACCAACAACTACCACAGAAGCGCCAACAACCACAACAGAGGCACCACGATCAACAACAGAGGCACCAACAACTACTACCGATGCTGAAATAACTACAACAGCTAAACCAACAACTACAACAGAAGCGCGAACGACTACAACAGAAGCACCAACAACAACAACAGAAACACTCACAAAAACTACCACAGACGCAACAACAACTACGACAGAAGCACCAACAATTACTACAGAAGCACCAACAACTACCACAGACGCATTCACAACTACCACAGAAGCACCAACAAATGCAACAGAACCAACAACAACTACCACAGAGGCACCAACAACTACCACAGAAGCGCCAACAACCACAACAGAGGCACCACGATCAACAACAGAGGCACCAACAACTACTACCGATGCTGAAATAACTACAACAGCTAAACCAACAACTACAACAGAAGCGCGAACGACTACAACAGAAGCACCAACAACAACAACAGAAACACTCACAAAAACTACCACAGACGCAACAACAACTACGACAGAAGCACCAACAATTACTACAGAAGCACCAACAACTACCACAGACGCATTCACAACTACCACAGAAGCACCAACAAATGCAACAGAACCAACAACAACTACCACAGAGGCACCAACAACTACCACAGAAGCGCCAACAACCACAACAGAGGCACCACGATCAACAACAGAGGCACCAACAACTACTACCGATGCTGAAATAACTACAACAGCTAAACCAACAACTACAACAGAAGCGCGAACGACTACAACAGAAGCACCAACAACTACAACAGAAACACTCACAAAAACTACCACAGACGCAACAACAACTACGACAGAAGCACCAACAATTACTACAGAAGTACCAACAACTACCACAGACGCATTCACAGCTACCACAGAAGCACCAAAAAATGCAACAGAATCATCTACAACTACCACAAAAGCACAAACAACCACAACAGAAGCACCAACAACAACCACAGAACCACCAACACCTACCACAGACGCACCATCAACTACAACAGAAGCACCAACAACTACAACAGAGGCACCAGCAACTACCATAGACGCACCAACAACTACAACAGAGGCACCATCAACTACAACAAAAGCACCAACAATTACCACAGACGCACCATCAACTACAACAGAGGCATCAAAAACTGCCACAGAAGCACCAACAACTACAACAGAAGCACCAACAACCACCACAGATGCACCAACCACCTCTACAGACGTACCGACACCGACAACACCATTCCGATCCTCCATTGTCAACCTCACAGATTCCTGCAACTCTAGCCTCGACTGTCCACATGGAGCTGTGTGTAAACAGCGAGCCTGTGATGGATTTATTTGCTTATGCGAAGGAAATTTTGTTCCATCGGAGAACAACAACACAAAGTGTGTGCCAGGTAAAAATACAAAAAAGTTTCTTCTGGTACTGTTGCATGGAAATATAACAGAACAACTATATACAAGATGGTTACATATTTGACTTGATGTGCTATTAAACTAGTGGGTTTTTTTATACAAAATTCTGCTTAAGCTATGGTGCTATTGGCATGTAATGTTCAGCTTGTTAATCCTTTACATAAATAGTTCAAATAAATATATCAATGAGGTAACTGGACGAGACGTCTGATTTCACACGTTACCTGATACCGTTTGTCAACTATTACACTATTAAGAAACAGTGAAATCCTTATAGTGTATGTGATGTACCTCCTTGTAGAAGGACGGATTCCCACCGCTGTTTTATCTAGTGCTGCTTCACTGAGACAACTTACCGAGGGCAAGTAAGCCTCAACGCTCGAGCCATTACATTGAGACTGGTCAGCAAGTCGTCGCAATTTCCTCGTTATGCCGAACGCCAATCGGTGAAACTACAACTTCCTCTTTAAAGTATTAGGTGTGACTTGACCCAGGAATGATCCTGGCAAAGCTTGGTGATTTTTACGTGAACAGCGGCCGTCATATAAGTGAATCATTCTCTAACACGGCGTTAGACTCAATCAATAAATCAACGGACAAACGAAACAATCAATCGGTCATTCATCAGATCAACCAATCAATCACGGCGTTAAACCCAATCAACTAACCAATCAATCCATTAGTAGAAGAGTCATTCATTCATTCAATCAATCAATCAATTAGTCAACCAACCAATCTTTCAATCCATTAAATGACCAATCCTTCAATGAAGCGGCCAGTGAATCATTGTGTTGCCTTTCAGCCGCATATTACAACGAGTCATGTGGAGAAAATATCGGGCGTTGTGTAGGCTTGTACTCTGAGTGCAACACCATCTCTAAGACCTGTGACTGTCCCATTGCTTTTACTGTCGATTCTACCGGTAAAAATTGTGTAATCGCCGGCTTCTCGCTGTTGAACGACACCTGTGGAATCTGTCAGCATGGGTTTGAGCAAACATGTCAAAACGGCGTCTGCGCATGCAAAGATGGTCAGCGCCCAGCCACCACGGAAGAGATTTTAGCATCTTTTGGTTTAATGGAACAGTGTCGCGACGTTGGGTACTCACTGGGTAAGATAAACCTATATTCAATGATTTATGTGCATTTATTCCAATAATATATTGATATAATGATTTCTAAATTATTTTAGTTATTAATTCTTTTACGGTATTTATGTGTTGAATTATTTTCTTATTTACTATTTATTTGTTCACGGAATTAGTTATTTTTATTAACTGAATTACTTATTTACTGACTGAATTATTCATTTATTTACTGAATTCTGTATTTACCGAGCTATTTATTTATCTATCGGTTTGTTAACTGAATTTTTTATTTATTTATTTATTTATTTATTTATTTATTTGTATATTTATATGACTTTATCTTGAGCATCAATGTGTTTATCATTTTTGAGCATAACGTTTAACACCAGTGAAATAAACACTTTATTGTTAACTCATGATCATTTTTTCAAACAAGCCGGCCATCATGTAGAAGTAAAAAAAAATTAGGTCACACACAGGGAATCCTTCACCGGAGGCCCTATTACACATATAAGCAAGTCAGGAAGTGGAGAGTCCATCAGAGTTGAGAGACGGAATGTGTTCCACACCAAAATTGACAAATTATTTTCTAAATCCTTTACAAATTTTGACCTATCAATTATGGACTCATGCTGCTGTTCACTTTTAACAGTGCAACAAGGCCTAAATAAATAATATTACTTTCGGCGGTAAATGATATCGATTTTTCGATCATTTTGCAGCAGCAGTGCATTTTTAAGACATCTGTTTTATATACTTTTCACAAAAAGACATCGCAGGATTTTATCCCCTTCTGACTTAAGAGAAAATTAAAATACGAGGCTGGTAAAGGGTTTTCCCCGGCCGTTTTTCCTACCACCATAATTCTACCTACCGTGGTATAAATGAAATATTCTTGAGTACGATGTAAAACACCTATCAATTAAATAATAAATAAAATATCAGGCTTTTATTTAATTATTTGATCGTTCTTTAAGTACAGACTACCTGATAAAATAATTGTTCAATATCATTTGCTCAATTTGATATGATATTCCTTCTAGATAATTGCAATGAAACAGTCAACACTCCTACATTATTGTCAACAATAACGACAACAGCGAACGGCAAAACGACAGATGTAAAAACGACTACAGCAGAGACACCGATAACCACAACACAAGTGTCAAGGACGGCTACAACAACGACTACAACCGACACCGTAACGACAACGATGGGGCAGGTGACTACAACACGGCCATTAACGACTGCGACATTGTCAACATCTACAGCAGACACGACGCCAAGTACAACACAAGCACCAACGACTACAACAACTACCACGATGGCGACGACGCCGTTGCGCTCTGGTAAGGTACAACTGTACGCCTCCTGCAACGCCTCCACGGAATGCCCCCAACACGGAGTGTGTAAACAGCGAGATTGTGACGGACTGATATGTCTCTGTGATACAGGATTTGTGGCCGCAAGCGGTAATCCGACGAAATGTGTACGAGGTAAGACAAGGTGACATTCCTGTAAGGCCGATAAGTGTTTGTCAGTCATATTTCCATCAAATTATGCTCACTCGCTCTTATGTGTCAATTACCATGTTCACCAAAGAATTCGAATTCACTTGTCAATCCTAGTAATTTGAGGAAAATCCAAAATCAATAAAACCGATATACAGTAATAATATAGTCGGATATTCACATGCCGTCCCTACGTCATGAAAAGGCGCTCCAACTCTATCTTCATAATACCAATTTCCATGACATCTTATAAATGGCAATTGCCAAAGGAATGCGTAAAAAATATTATATGAATACTGAAAAGAATTGCAAGCATGTAAAAGAGAAGCAGTCATAAGTTCACCATAATCCAGAGAAGAAAGTAGATAACCTTGGTATGGTTTTATAACTCATAAACCGTGAAGATTCTGTACAGACATCTTAAAACCACCCTTTTGATGGAATATATGCAAATGCCAAAACAGCCCTGGCCTAAGTATAAAGGCATTTGTAAAGAAGAAATTTTTTAGTGTTGTGTTTTTTAACATGTCCAAAATTCAAGCGTTTCATGTATCCTTTACGTCCAATGCAATGGAATTTTTTTAATTTCTGCCAACAGCCTCGTACTTCAATGATAGTTGTGGTCCTGGTGTGAGCAGATGTGTTGGTCTCTTCACCTTTTGCGCAAAGACAGGACGGTGTTTGTGCCACGGAGGGTTTCGTGCCGCCCCTGGGCGGCAGCATTGCTCTGCCATAGGCGTTGGCGTGTTGGGTAGCTCCTGTGCTAACACAGCAAGTTGCTATAAATCCGCTGACAAAATATGCCAGAATGGCGCCTGCGCATGTCAGGCTGGAAGTCGGGAAGCAACCAATGAGGAGTTTTTGGCCGCCATTGACGATAAGGAAGAGTGTCGATTGAATACCTACTCTCTAGGTGAGAAGCTTTGTTCTTTACATTTGATGTATGAATCTCTCAGACAATCAGGCCCTTGACCTGTGAGATCGCACGTTCGAATCTTCCCCTCGCCCTGTCAGCTGTTGTGTTATATTATGCCAAAGGATTTGTCAGGCACAATTCAAAGATCAAACACCAATCGAGACAAAAAAAAGGATCTATTGTTTTTTATTTATCCGATCCCAACAAGAACTGCAAATAAATCGCAATAATGGTTATGGCATTGGCGAGGTTCATGGTCATGGGTCATTTTACTTATAAGTCCTCATTACATAACACAGTTTACTACCTAATTGTTAAAAGGTAAATACGGGAGTGGAATTTGACTTAGTCGTTAAGATCGTCCGCCTATAAATCGCTGGAACGGCTTGGAGAGAAAATTGGAGAGAAAATTGTTGACGCCTCCCCCCCCCCCTTCCCCTCCACTTTCTCACTGCTGATGTAGCCTCAGTCACAATAAGCTGGTGTGTACTTTGGAGCAATCTAACGTTCGTTGAAGAACACTTCTTTCTCACCAATATCGTGTGAGCATCTTTGCGTTACAAAAAAAGAAAGGAAGATCTTATGGATCACAGCATGATCTTAGGGCGGATAGAAACATCTAATTCACCTAAGGAATTGTGAGCCAATTATATCATTGTATTGGAACACTGCTTCAAAATACAATAAAAACTCTTTAACTTTGTAGAAATTTCAAAATGCAACTCCTCTACCCAAACCAAAAAAATGTTTCGTTTTACTTTAGATTCCTGCAACGTAACACTGACAACAGAAGCACCAACTACAACAACGTCAACAACAGAAACACTAACCACGACAAAAGCACCCACAACTACGACAGAAGCACCAACAACTACGACAGAAGCCCCATCAACTACCACAGAAACACCAACAACTACAACAGAAGCTCCACCAACTACAACAGAAGCACCAACCACCACAGAAGCGCCAAAAACTACAACAGAAGCAATAGCAACTACCACAAAACCACAAATAACAACTACAGAAGTACCAACAACCACTACAGAAACACCAACATCTACAACACCAGAAACAACAACAACAGAAACGTCAACAACTACAACAGAGGCAACAACAATAACCACAGATGTAACAACAACTACAACAAAAGCACCAACAACCACCGCAAAAGCACCAACATCTACAGCAGAAGCACCAACAACTACCACAGAAGCATCAACAACCACTACAGAAACACCAACAACTAAAACAGAAGCGCCAATAACTACAACAGAAGCACCAACAACAACCGCACAAGCACCAACAACCACCACAGGAGTGACAAAAACTACAACAGAGGCACCAACAACTACCATAGAAGCACAAACAACCACTAAAAAACTACCAACACCTTCAACAGGAGCACCAAGATCTACCATAGAGGCACCAACAACCATTACAAAAACACCAACAACAACAACAGAAGCGCCAACAACTACAACAGAAGAATCAACAAGTACAACAGAAGCACCATCAACTACAACAGAAGCACCAACAACAATAACAGAAGCACCAACAACTACAACAGAAGCACCAACGACTACCACAGAACCACCAACATCAACCACAGAAGAACCAACAACTACCACACAATCTCCAACAGCTACAACACAAGCACCAACAACTACCACACAAGCACCAACAACCACCACACAAGCACCAACAATCACTAACACACAAGCATCAACAACTACAACAGAAGAGACAACAACTACAACAGAAGCACCAACAACCACCTCGAAAACACCACCAACAACAACAGAAGCGCCAACAACTACAACAGAACCACCAACAATTACAACAGAAACACCACCACCACCAACACCAGAAGCACCAACGACTAACACAGAACCACCAACAACCACTACAGAAACACCAACAACTGAAACAGAAGCGCCAACAACTACAACAGAAGCACCAACAACAACCGCACAAGCACCAACAACCACCACAGAAGCGACAAAAACTACAACAGAAGCACCAACAACTACCACAGAAGCACAAACAACCACTACAAATCTACCAACACCTTCAACAGGAGCACCAAGAACTACCAAAGAGGCACCAACAACCACCACAAAAGCACCAACAACAACAACAGAAGCGCCAACAACTACAACAGAACCACCAACAATTACAACAGAAGCACTACCACCACCAACAACAGAATCCCCAACAACTACAACAGAAGCACCAACGACTAACACAGAACCACCAACATCAACCACGGAAGCACCAACAACTACCACACAATCTCCAACAGCTACAACACAAGCACCAACAACTACCACACAAGCACCAACAACCACCACACAGGCACCAACAATCACTAGCACACAAGCACCAACAACTACAACAGAAGAAACAACAACTACAACTGAAGCACCAACAACTACCACAGAAGCACCAACAACTATAGCGGAAGCGTCAACAACTACCACACAAGCACCAACAACTACCATAGAGGCACTAAAAACTACAACAGAAGCACCAACAAGTGCAACAGAAGCACCAACAACTAAGACACAAGCACCAACAACTAAGACACAAGCACCAACAACTACCACGTCAGAACCAATAACAACCACACAAGCACCAACAATCACTACAGAAGGGGCAACAACTACAATAGAGACACCACCAACTACAACAAAAACTCCAATAACTACCACAGAAGCACAAACTATCACTACAAAAGCACCAACAACCAGCACAGAAGCACCAACAACTACTACCGATGCTGAAACAACTACAACAGAAGCATCAACAACTACAGCGGAAACACCAACAACTACCACACAGGCACCAACAACAAAAGCACAGGCACCTACAACTGCTACTCAAGCACCAACAACTACCACACAATCTCCAACAACTACAACACAATCACCAACAACTACCATACATCTACCAACAACCACCACACAAGCACAAACAATCACTACCACAGAAGCACCAACAACTAAAACAGAGGCACGAGCAGCTACCACACAAGCACCAACAACTACTACACAAGCACCATCAACTACTACACAAGCACCATCAACTACTACACAAGCACCAACAACTACCACACAATCACCAACAACTACAATACAAGCACCAACAACTACCACACAAGCACCAACAACCACCACACAAGCACCAACAATCACTACCACAGAAGCACCAACAACAACAACAGAAGAGACAACAACTACAACACAAGTACCAACGACTACAACAGAAGCATTAACAACTACCACAGACGCATCAACAACTACAACAGAAGTACCAACACCTACCACAAAAGCACCGACAACCACCACGGAAGCACCAACAACTACAACAGAAGCTCCAGCAACTACAACAGAAGTACCAACAACTACAACAGAAGCACCAACAACCACAACAGAAGCACCAACAACTACAACAGAGGCACCAACAATCACCACAGAAGCACCAACAACTACTACCGATGCTAAAACAACTACAATAGAAGCATCAACAACTACAGCGGAAACACCAACAACCACCAAACAGGCACCAACAACAAAAGCAGAGGCACCTACAACTACCACACAAGCACCAACAACTACCACACAATCTCCAACAACTACAACACAATCACCAACAACTACCATACATCTACCAACAACCACCACACAAGCACAAACAATCACTACCACAGAAGCACCAACAACTAAAACAGATGCACGAGCAGCTACCACACAAGCACCAACAACTACCACACAAGCACCATCAACTACTACACAAGCACCAACAACTACTACACAAGCACCACCAACTACCACACAATCACCAACAACTACAATACAAGCACCAACAACTACCACACAAGCACCAACAACCACCACACAAGCACCAGCAATCACTACCACAGAAGCACCAGCAACAACAACAGAAGAGACAACAACTACAACACAAGTACCAACGACTACAACAGAAGCATTAACAACTACCACAGACGCACCAACAACTACCACAAAAGCACCGACAACCACCACGGAAGCACCAACAACTACAACAGAACCTCCAGCAACTACAACAGAAGTACCAACAACTACAACAGAGGCATCAACAACCACAACAGAAGCACCAACAACTACAACAGAAACGCCAACAACTACAATAGAAGCATTAACTACAATAACTCGGGAATCAACAACACAGCCACCAACTCCTACAACACATCCACCAACTTCTACAACACAGGAACCAACAACCCAGCTACTGACTACTACAACACAGCCACCATCTACTACAACACAACCTTCAACTACTAGGGAACCAACAACACATCCATCGACTACTACAATACAGCCAACAACTACTACAACACAGGAACCAACATCCCAGCTACTGATTACTACAACACAGCCACCAACTACTACAACACAGCCACCAACTACTACAACACAGCCACCAACTACTACAATACAGGCACCAACAAATCAGCCACCGACTACTGCAACACAGCCACCAACTACTGCAAGACAGGAACCAACAACACAGCCACCAACTACTACAACCCAAGAACCAACAACCCAGCCACTTAGAACTACAGAGCAGGGACCAACCACACCCCCACCAACTACTACAACACAGGAACCAGCCACACAGCCACCAACTACTACAACACAGGAGCCAACCACAGAGCCACCAATTACTACAACACAGCCACCGACTATTACAACACAGGAACCAACGTCACAGCCACAAACTACAACAACAAAACCACAAACTACTACAACGCAGTCACTGACTACTACAACACGGCCACCAACTACTACGACACAGAAACCAACCACACGGCCACCGACTACTACAACACAGTCACCAACTACAGCAACACAGCCACAAACTACTACAAGACAGGAACAAACAACTATAACACAGGAACTAACTTCTACAACACAGGAAGCAATATCTGCATCAAAAGAAACAACAACAGAACCACAAACTACAACAATACAGGCAACGACAACTCTGGCACTATCATTGCAGCCGACAAGAACGACATCACAGAGAACAGCTACTACAACAAAATCAGCAACTTTAGCGACCCAGCCAACAACTGATTCAACGCAGGCGCCAACTACTATTACACAGCCACCAACTACTACAGCCGGTGGGGCACCTGCGTCTGGAGTATCACCACGTAAGTGTAATCTGCTGATATGTTGTGAAAAAAACACAATAGCTGACCAAATCTATAAAGTATTCTACATAGTTTTAAAAACATAAATTTTAGTGTTGTGATGTGAGATTGTCAAGACATTGCAGTTTAAAGTATGTAAAATCGAGCTTATTGAAACAAATGGAAGACCCTACCAAGGTATCATTTTTAACCAATCAAGAAGGAGTGATATATATAAACCCGAGAGCGCATCTGTTTCCGCTGGCATCACATGATTTGTAGCATTTTAGTAATATGGGCCTGGGATGCCAATGACGCGACTTCGAGTTTCCACTGTCGTTAAAATAACTTCTTAGAAATTTTACACCAAATGTTCATTTATACAGTTACTAAGCTCTTGAGAACAAAATGGGAGTGCTCATTTAGGCCCGTATTTGTTGTGTTTTCTTTGAAGCATCAACCATGTCGGTTTTCAGTATGCATGGACATAAGCTTTCTATCTAGTGTGTTGAACATTACTTTTCTTATCTGACTGGATTTTTTTAGGTCTTACTTAAAAACATAATTCACTTATACTTTGGTGGCCAGCATTATGGAGTGAAGAAACCAGGCAGAGCTCGTGGTAAACCCACGACCATCTGCAGGTTGCTTGACCTTTCTGTACTTACATTGCTGTTGAGTGCCATGAGTTGCGAACGTGCCAGTCTGCATTGCTGTTGTTGTTGTGATACACCACAAGCACAAAATACAACGCTTATTTTGTCTCTTTCTGGCGTACAATTAAAGGACAAGACGAATCAAAGTTGAAGGTGAAGGTTGTTTTTTTTGCTCAGGATATTCTAGTTTCTTCCGCACAAAAACCTGACCTCTCTCATATAAAAGAAAAATTATTCAACGAGACATTAAACATCAATTTATCAAACAAACAACATTCCTTCATTTAAAATACACAATGAAAATATTTTTAATTTCATTCACGTAACCTACATTTAAGTATATATACAATCTAGTGAAAATAAAACATGTGAGAAATACTTAAATGTACATTCGCGCAAATCTGTCTCACCTGATTTTATCACTTACAATTTGATTGGCTATCAAATATGACTAAGGTTTAAAGAGGTGATACCCGATATTTTTAGAAAAAAATAACTGCCTGGTCGCTGAGCATTCAACTTGTCCATATTTACTAAGAATATAGCTGAATTGCTTGCATTTCAGTGAACAACAATCTCACATATTATATATATATGCATTGTTAAAATAGCTGTCAAGGTTGACAAAGTGGGAGTATAGTCCATTTAATAAATTTGTGGTAATTCCTTTACGGATTTTGGACACTAATAGCAGCAAAAATGCGGACTGGACTTCCCGAAAATCACTGTGCTAACTTTTTTAAAAATAAAGAGGTTATGGTGACAGGTATCCAAATGTCCGGGGACATATGTTCTTCCATCGGTTGCGTGAAGTATACAACGTACGAGTCATTTTCATTGTCTTCTTTTTGCAGAGGTTGCAGTACCTGCTTCTATAGGCGCCGCTGTAGTGCTGGCAGGGGCGATAATTCTTGTGGTGATGTATTTTAAGAGGTAACGTATTTGTTTTAGTTGTAAATTGGTGACCAACGGACAATAAATGTTCAGTGGGTTGTCCAGGACTAACTTAAAACACGAAATAAACGTATTTGTATTTAGACTGCGCTGTTCAGAACGTTAAAAATTTCGCTCCGTACCCGGGTCCATCAAGTACTTCAAGAAACCAAATATTTTCCAAGAAAAGTTTCGAAAAACAACATACGGCTACAAACCCAGTTACAGAGTTTAAGGATAATTGAAAATGAACTATAAAACAAAGATTATGACCGTTAAAAGTGGCACATGTATGTATACTGGAATGTAAATGATGCAGATCACCTATGCCCCTGTGGATATATAGCTCAGACTACAAACGAGGTGAGAAAAGTGTTTAACTCCGATCTTGAACGGGTACTTTGCTGAACCCACCGACCTAATGCCAATAGCCCGTCAAGGACGATTTTGTGGCCGTTTGCGCTTTATAGCGTTCGTTGAAGATCAGTTTTTCTTCCAGCAATACGGTTCCACATGGAAAGCTTGTTAGTATTATGCCCATGGTCCGTGGTTTATGTCTGGCACTGCGCTTTGCTCCACTCATATAAATGGCTGCTATCTTGTTGAATGGGGGTTTTAAAAAATCCCAGTGAAATAAATAAGTAAATCGACTGACTTTAAACATGTTTGTTTGCTTTTTGTTTGTTTTTCTTCAGGCGGCCAGATAACGAATCTGATGACAAAACTATTTATGAGGAGAGCTTGTTCAGCATTCCAAGACCTGATATCTGGCTGTACGATAATTTCAGGACGGACAGAAGTTGGGCAACCTTTAGCGAAAATATGTATTCCAGCACATACGTTCCCAATCCTATGACAGACGAAGTTATATCGTTCGATGATACCTAGATTTATGCCTGTAGATATGAAATGAGGAACAACGTAGATGTCAGCAGAAACCCTGTGGTCCACACACCGTGGAGTCAAAGAAAGGGGATCTTGGATATTGAACTGGGACTAAAATGACGCATGTTTAAAAGTTTGTGAGTTTGTAAATGTTACAGCAAAACGTCTGATTCTTCCTGCTACTATCTTGACAATGTCTGTCAATTTCGCGTATTTTGATGAGTTTTGTGTACACAGCGCCACGTGGCAAAGAACTGGTGAGACCCAAGCACCAAGCGGGTTTAAAGGACACTAGAGGAAATATTTGGCCACAGGAATCTTTTAAATTGAACCAGGAAGGCGAAAGAGGATCCACAGGTTTTAGGCCCCGTTATCTTGGCAGTAGGTCCATATGCATTGACCATTCTTGACTAAATCCTGAAAGACATCTCATTGCCTTGGCGAAAATCATTTCATGCAATGAATTCGCCATGTAAAGTAACTTATGTATGTATGTACGAAAAGGAAAGATGGTAGATTCGACAGACTGTGGTGATTGTAGAAGGGAGACACCAAATTTAAACCTACGGGCCAAAATACTCAAAAGGAAATGTGTGTGTCGTCCTTTTTCAGAATGTTCATAACCAAATTCAGTTTGATGTTTTCTCAGAGATGTAACACGCACATGTTATGACTGATGTTTTTAGCTAAAAGTGTATGAAAAGAGCTTAGACGCAAAACGAATGGACATCTAATCTAGGGCTGGCGAAATGCACATATCTACGGGTGACAGATTTTTAATATACCGATGATGCTTTGTATGTCACGAGTAAACTCACAGAAATGTAGATATGTATGTGGCCCATTTATGTGAAAATACTGCGAGAATCAAGTGTCTTGAAATGGGTGGATTGCATACTGAGTAACAGCTACATATATATATACAGTTTCCTTTGCTTTATTTGATAAAACCGATATAGGTATTTCTTGGACCAGGCCGGGATTTGAACACGGATTTTCTGCCTTCAGGTTTTTCACCATCACGATCAAATGGAAATTTGCGATGCTTGCTGCTAGTATGAGCATCGATAGCTGCTCCTGTTATATATACATAATATGTCTATAAATGTTTTTTGAGTCGCTCTTGGATTCATTTCGATTGTGATCTAATTCAATTCGCATATTTCGTCAAATGTATTTTTTTACATACTACGTTGTGATTTGATGATATTTTGTTTCTTGCTTATTTCCTACCCTTCTTGCCGAGGTTTCTTAACAACGTGGCAAAAGCTGTGTTGTTTTGTGAAGTTTTGTCACGTTTTTTTTTAAATTTATTTTACAGAAGTAGACAATCTAGCCTAGTTACCAATATAAACCATATCACGAGCCATTATTCAAGCATGCCATTACAATTTAGTATATATCTTTGAGTATTCACAATGTACCAGACATATACCACATCTTTTTATAGTACCTTTTTGTTATAAATTATGAAAAAATATGTTATGTTTATTAAATATCATTCATTACAACCTTCGCGAAAATATCATTATCTCAGGTAATCCTGTAATTAATATATATATATATATATATATATATATATATATATATATATATATATATATATATATATATATATATATATATATATATATATATATATATACAAATATACAAGTGTTGATTTAGCTTACTAGTTTCACCGCATCATGACGGTTCTTCAGAGGTTTTTTTTCATTTCAATATATCCTGAGCCAGCTATATATACACTCAGGTAGCTTAAGCCATGGCGATCAGTCCTAGTTACAAATTACATATAGTATAATAAAGTTCCAACTTGCTCAGAGGATTATCCATTCGGAGAGATTATCGCAGATGTTCTTTGATCCCTCTGGTTTGACTTTCATTTCACCGATAATTTAAAGAAAGGGCATTATGTGGAACTTGGGTCCGCTGTGTATATTATGGGTGCATAATGCGACATGTTTGATTACAGGTAAAATCTGTAAACTTGCGTGTTAATTTGTTGCCCATGTACCCTTCATCGAGTCCTTAATGAATTTTGTCACAATTGGAGAAGATTAAGACATACAGTAGATTTTTGGAATTACAGCTCGTATTAGCGTTAATACGGAAGGTAAAATTGCTCATATGAAAAAAATGACTGCTGGTTATTAAATGCTAACAGCATTTCCATTGTTGGTCGCCACACGTAGAAGTTGTATAACTGGTTTCTGTTAAGTCGGTAGTAAACCGATCCTTTGTTAGAAGTTTCTTAAGATTGGCAGTCTGTCTATAACCCTTTATAATTGTGGTTTTGATGGTTATGAGTGCATATAAATGAAAGCGCATATATATAGAAATACATATATATATATATATATATATATATATATATATATATATATATATATATATATATATATATATATATATATATATATGTATGTATATATAAATCAATGAAATCAATATTCATGTGAAGTTTTATTCATCATACACTGTAGGTTTACGGAAGCGCGGTTTCCCCCCATCGCCCAAAACTTGACTACGTCTACTGATAGGCAACTGTCTTTTACGAAAGAAATATATGTATATTTTCAAATGGTAAAGATGCGAATTTCGTTTATGAAACTGGTCGTTGAGAATTTTACTTGTATTGTTTTGTTGGTCGACTTCCTAAACTGTAATTTGGGAACTTCATCTGTTATCCTGTGCTGGTGTATTTTGTCAGTTATCTTGACATCTCGTAAACAGATGTAAATCTTATACATTCACATCGACAAATATCAGCGCGAATAATCCATTCTTTTAACCGTATACTTATCTCTGATATTAGTTGGCTTAGTTGATCTAACAAAAAACTCCACGTTTTCTGTATGATACCAAACATGCCCTCCGTACAACTGTCCAAACCAGCACCAGAAACATGGTAGTGGGAGATGTATGGTAGTCCCTTCAAGTTAAAGAATACACTAAAAAGAAGTAAATAACAGATGACAGATCACTAGGCATTGTGAGGAAAAATGGTTTAATACATTTTTATAAAAAATTGTTCCAACCAAGAAACGGTCTTTTAAAACTTTTATAGATTTACATGTATATTCAATTAGAATGCAGAAATCTAGTAGGCTACATGAATGTGAGATAGATTTTAAAACTTTGTTTGACGTGACTGGTCTCATTAGAGACAAATTAGATCAGAAAAGAACCCAAACTTTCCATTACATTTTTGTGGGTTGAAAAACCATTCTAAAAATATCCAATTGTTTTCATCGACAATGTTTAATGTTCTTTTATATGACACATTATTGGTAGTGTTTTCTTTGTCCTTAAACCACCGTCGAGATTACCGCCTAGTTCACAAACGGGAGTTCTATACTCACACACAGAGTCTTACACAGTTGTAAACGGCACCTCCAACCATAGTTACAAGTACCATAGCTACTGTCGCTAGGCCTGCGAACGTAAATATTCCGTTATTAAATTCGGCAAATGCAATACTATTATGTTAATTATAAATATATTACTTGACAAAATTCACTCTGGAGAATTACTGAAACTTTAACAAGCGTACGTGAGGGTTCGGCATGTGATCGAAAAATGTCAACTTGACAGCTACAACTTTTCAATATGCTGAGCGATATTTTTTATTTGACTTTGTGTAAATGTCGTGCTTAACAATTTTTAAGTCATATGACTACCAGAAGTAATTTGCTATGTGCTTACATTGACCTTTTTCGGCGAATCCATGCCGCCAAGAGTCCTACGTCTAAATGACTTAACCTCACAACACTTATACATGGACTAAAGACGCCACCGAATGCTTAAATTAAATTTTAGAAGAAAATTTTAAAGATTTCCCTTTAAATGGATCAGATTAAATATTTATTAGTTTACCTTTAAAAATGTGAGCCCGTTGTTGATCAGAATAGCCAGAAATATCACTTATTACCTTGGCGCAAACGAGTTCATGGAATAAAGTCGCCATTTAAACTAATTTGTGAATGTAGGTTTAAATATACGAGGTATTCATATCATATAGCCTTGTAAAATATCGGTTGTTATCAGCAATTTCGAGTACTGAGCCTTGTTTTAACCACAAGTACATGTTGATGCTAATCGAGGCGGCCGATATTTCAAGGGAGGTAACTCCCCTGCGAAACTCCATAACAGCATTACATACACATCTGGAGAAGTCAGATACAGAAATAGTATTAAATATATATATATAAATATATTTATACTTAAACAAACACCCTCTCTCTCAGTATTGTCACATTTCATGAAAACAGGAGGCTAACATACAACACCTACGCTAGAGCGCTCACGCACACGCCTAATTAAGCGTAGCGCATTAACACAAATATAACTTGAGCTCACAAAGGCCGATTTGGTGAGAGGCTCCTGGGTCATTACGATGCGCTAACGCGCTAACCAACTGCGCCAACCATTGCCGTTATATGTCCGATTTTAATTTATTTTATTTATTTATTTGATTGGTGTTTTTTTAACCGTACTCAAGAATATTTCATTTTTATAACGGCGACGAGCATTATGTTGGGAGGAAATAGGGCAGAGCTCGGTGTGTATTTATCCTGTGTTGCACTCCGCATTTCGTGTGTTTGTCTTAAGATTTAATATTTATTTACCATTCATTCCCTCCGTTAGCTTCACTATAAATATCTTTCTTTTCCCCAAGGAATTCTAAATAACTACCTATATGCGATAACAAGGAGGGGTACAAGGTATTGTCGGCACTCCGAATAACTCACGCTTATAGGGGCATACAGTTTTGTCCAATATAAATACACGTGCGATGTGGACGTCGGTGTACAGATTTTTACTATCTATCTGTTTTCAGTTCGGCTAATATATTATTTCTACTGTGTACAGTGCCACGTTGGAATTTCAGCTGTATTCCTCGTAGCTTTGTGATGTGTAATGGCGAGAGCATATGCGGCTGTTTTTGGTGGGGACAAACTCCTTTAAAGGGACGAGCTGTTTTTACGACCATACGCAAGAAAGCAAACCATGTCATAGAGAAATTTTGATGTGCTTGTTGTCACCCTTGTAGCTTTTTTGAACACTGAACTAAATGGCAAAGCTCTGACAGCTCACAAAGCTTGCACTTGCAGGACGTAATTCGAATGAACCGGTCAATTTTCATTTTGTGAACAGGACACGTGATAATAACATCAATCTAGGTTATTCAAGTACACATTTTGGGACTTATGTTGTTGATAAAACATTACCTTCTGTGCCATTTTTTTTCTTTGTATATTTACGTCTCTAATAAAACTCACCGGGGAGGAAAGCGATGCAAATCATTAAGATCAATTATCAGAATATTGCTCAATACACTCAACATTAATCAAGATGTCTCCGCTGTACCACTATCGGAAAGTAAAGATGAGAAACAACTAGCTTGTTCAACTCTCAGATCAGCAATAGCATTACACACGATCAAACAAAGAAACACGAACACGCTGGAACAAGCACAATACTTATATTTGCAGAAAATAGACAAATATTACAAGTGACATTAATATACAAAATAATACAAATAATTACAAAAAAAATATAGTCTCTTACTGATGACAGTGTCCAAATCCAGATGGAATATCTCGGCTTCCACAGTCGAGTCAGTCCACGTAAATATAGAATCCCTAGTTAAGAGGAATCCTCCAATCGAAGCAAGACAGCGCGATAAGTGACAAGCTATAGTAGGTACGCACAATGACGATGGTCGACCCCCAACTGCCTGTGGGATAAAACGTACATAAACGCACCAAGGGATAATGAGGCATACAATCTCCAGATAATGTCTACAAAATTAGCAAGTGGCGAAATATAAGCTCACAAAGTGCCTCGTAGAGAAAATGGAGTACAAATGACGAAAATCCTGCACAGCTGATGATAGTAAATATGGCTACTGTCAAGTGGACTTCAGTACACCAATAAATATCTCCAGAATAAATACTCTATGTACAATGACACGAAAAGAGGGATATGTAGGTGAGGCACTTACCAGGCTGAAGAACAAACGAAAAAATACAAAACAATATTTGAAGACGGGGTTTGAAACACTAGATTTTTTTCTGTATTTACATATCCAGAGCTATTTGCCAGCGAGGAAACCAAGGTAAATACTAATTTCCAGGATAATATTCAACACTGAGTTGACAGTCCGGACACTTATTATTTAGTGAACCTTCAAAATTTACGAATACGGACTGTCATTTTGATGGTCCTTGCCGCTCACTTTGGCAGTTGCATTTTCCTGTATACATAGATACGAAAGAGGAAGTACTATCAGTTAACTTTTATAGTTGTTCAATTTCCATCTTGACAATGTCAGCTGAAAACAAAAAAAAAAACAAAAAAAAACATCATATGCCCTCTGTCTGATGTAATATTTGTTCTGAGAAATGCTTTCCAAACGTTCCTAAGGGAAATAGTCAAACTTATACTGAGAGCTCATTTTTTCTAGAAGTGGAGAAGTCAGAGCCCCACGGAAATCCAGCTAGCTTACAAAGTGTATACAAATGTACGTGATGTACATGTACTTCTTCATAAAACAGATGCACAGGCAAGCATGCTGAAGTTGGATTTGAACTCCTAAGACCTTCTTCAATGCGAGACTGACGTAGAACAACAACAACGACACCTTACCTGTCGACGTGAAAATGCCGATTGCAGGGTTTGTCTTCTAAAGCGTTGTTCATAGTCTTTCAATCAATGGGGGTCGCAGGTTCTAATCTCGATCTTGCCGACAGGGTTGTTCGAGTTTTTAATGCCAATTTCCAATTAATGCCAATTAATGCCAAATACTAATTTTAAAACCTCAGAAATGATTGGTTTTTTACGCCGTACTCAAGAATATTTTCAATTATATGACGGCGGCCGGCATTATGGTGAGAGGACACCGGGTAGAGCCAACAACCAACAAGCATCCGCAAGCTGCTGGGCAGACTTTTCACCCAGATAACAGATTTTCTGCTGAATTTATAAGGTTAATTTTTTTAGTGTGTAAGGCTATTGACAAACAAGAGCATAATGTAGCAACTCAAGGCGTTATATCTGACGCCCTGGGTTTGACGTGACTTTCTAATATAATATAAAAATACGTCAAAACTGTCATTTTGTAATAACATACATATACAATTAAGATGCTGTTACTTAGATAAAACTCCAAACTAAACAATCTATCGTCTATTCCCACGTGCCAGGCTATTTTGGTTTCAGAGTTCTAATTGTAACGTTTCAGCCAGTTCAAATATTGGAACTTCTCTAGTCTAGTTTTGCTCACTGTATGTAAAGTATGTAAAAAAACAATGATTTTTCATCGCATGTTATGTTCAGCATGCTAACCCTTCAGATCACGGTATAGAAAACCTCTGGACTTACTACTTTCGCCCAACAAGAGAAGAGAGAGAGATGTAGAGCAAACGACGCCACTCACCGATGGACAGCAGACATTTAACCACGCCCACAGGAAGCTAACCACGTCCACAATCCACAGCAATCCAATCCAGTAAGCCACACCCAAAGTTTAACTCCCACATTTTCCCAAGCTGTCATTCATTAGAATGCGTACATTTCATACCATAGATTAACAGAAGATTGGTTTCCGTCCCATATTTTAATTGGTAATTTATTAATTATGTTTTATTTAAGCATTTATTTCATTGGCTTTTTATACTGTACTCAAGAAAACAATTCATTTATACGACGCCTGTCATCGTCATGATGTGAGGAAACAGGGAAAAGTACCGAGAAAGATCCTCTGCAGGAAGATCACATATAACATCTAACTAATCCAGAATGAGTTGAGAAAATTCGTAGTCCGTAAAGGGCGTTCCAAGTCGATAATCGCAAGATCCATTTCCAAAACAATATATTTACAAAATAATTTCATGTCTACAAAATATTTGTAGACATGAACAGCATGAAATGGCATTACTCGGGGAGGTAAACGTACCGGTCGGTGTGTTGCGTGACACACTCGATGCTGTTTGAAAGGTCATCTCTATTTAATATTTATATGTACTCACGACCTGCGCCTAACAGCGGAATAGAATTTGGAACAACAACAATGGCTTCTGTTCGAATGTCCATTTTGACTCATAGACTTGAACATTGTTTGCCAATGGATAGTGCAGATTCAAAAATGGATATTTCTCGCTACATACAAATGTCTACATATCTACCTAAACTCAACATCAGATTTGACCGTGTACTCTTCAAAATGGAAAGAACACGTGGTAGCAGCCAACGAAACTACAAGTGCAAATTATGATTCCGTTTGGTTAATGTACCAGTCCAGTTGTCGAGAGAAAATGTTTCATATGATCGTTAACACCCTAAAACACCCACTATATCTCCTTCGGTTAAACACTAGGGTATAAAGCACCCCGTTTCTACAGGAGTCAGTTGACTTTTTCTCCTTCGGTTGAACACTGGGGTATAAAGCAGCCCGCATGTACAGGAGTCAGTTGACTTTTTCTCCTTCGGTTAAACACTGGACTATAAAGCAGCCCGCATGTACAGAGGTCAGTGGACACCATATTAAAATCAGGTTATTTCTCTACATGAGACTGACTTTGCGAGTTATGTGTACAGTGGTGTGTGTACGTAGTTACGAGGATAGCCAGCTATGCAGGCAGTATGTCTTCAGATATGGCAGTTGCATCTGATGGATGTAACGCCTTACAGGTTGTGTAAAATGGGCCCCAGGCGATATTGCCGCAATACTTGCACGTTAACCAAAACGAAATTGGAAATGAGGTGATACCAACTGACTTCCGTACTTTTGCTGTGTTTCAAATTACAGAAGTGATTCTTGAAGTTTGTTTTTTTTTTCTTTCGGGTAACAAAACAGGTAAATGGTCTGGATTCATATTTCAACCGCCTGTCAGCACGATGTTACCTGGGTATATTAGGTTACAAGAGACCATGGCGAGCTTTTCGTAGTGCGTCCATCTCTGCACTACACCATTCTTGACACTGCGCCCACCTCGGCACTACGCTACGCAGCCGCATGTCAAGTCAAAAACACCACACCTAGATCGCTTTGTGGCTTTGATGTCCATAGTTCGTAAAACCGGAAAAAAACATGTATAAATTGCGTTGCCACAGCGTTTGAAATATTCAAAATGACTTCTTTTCCCATGTTTGGTTCATTCACTGGGATCGCACCATGCCATCGTTCATTTGTGGCTCTTTGGTCCTAAAAAAAGTACATAAACTTCTTAAAAAGGAAATGCCGGCTTTCCCTTTCTTTTGCCAATAAAACAAACATGTTCACAACACGACACTTTATTTGTAAAATACCTCCGTCTAGCACCAGATTTCTGTACGGCAGGGAGATTCGGTGATATTGTGTGGATACGGTTGAGTATTGTTTTCCGTGGAGAGTGCTGATCTACCCTGCGCATGCACATTTTGCAGAGAGGAAGGCGTCATTTTATACTAAAATATCTCTTGGTACATTTGTAACAATGTTGTTCAGTTGAAATGTTGCATTGTAACGTTTGCAAAATCGCATCAACTCGACAATAATTTTTTGCTGTAAAAAGGCAACAACACGACAATATTTTGACATGAAACGTCGTTTTGGGGCCACAGGCCTGGACTGCCGCCAAAAATATATTATTACATATTATTATTAAAGAAAAAGATCTCTAAAAATCGAAATGAGTGTTTTTTATTCAAATTATAAGGAACTAAACTTTTTTATGAGAAACTGTATAAACTAAATCTGTAAATTTACAGTATAGGCGATACT
Source organism: Liolophura sinensis (assembly GCF_032854445.1). Taxonomy (NCBI): domain Eukaryota; kingdom Metazoa; phylum Mollusca; class Polyplacophora; order Chitonida; family Chitonidae; genus Liolophura; species Liolophura sinensis. The sequence continues at coordinate 9,049,032 of NC_088296.1, read as the reverse complement.
GCAAATATCTTTAATTACTTGGTTTTTACGCTCTCCTGACTTTATAATACATACAATTTTCTTTATACGACGAGGGCTGACGGCTTCTGGGTCATTGCCCCTCGCTGGCACGCTAACCACCTTGGCCACAAAGACCCGTTGTCACTGACTCTAAATCAGCCCCATGGAACGACTGACACACACCAAGGTCCCAAACAAAAAAAATCAACCATTTTTGACAACAACAATGTCGTCCTCCCAGAATACAGAGCTGTTACTTACAACTGCGTCCAACCTCTATTTGACTACAGGCTATCATAAGCATTCGCCTGTATACAAGCTGTTAACAGGCCAAGTTGCATTGAAATATGGCAAACCAGTTGAGAGGGCTGCATATTGTTACGATGTCTTATAACTGTGGGGGGGGGGGGGGGGGGGGTAATGGGTGTTGGCTGAGGAGCCGATCGTGTTACACATTCATACCAACAATCCATAAAATTTGCGGTGTTTTGTAATGAAAATATCCACTGCTCATTATCAGAATCCCGCGACCAACCGCAGGCTGTTGCAAGACCTTCCCACGTATAGCCGGGGAGAAAGCCATCATGAGCTGGGCTTGATCTTACTCCAACGAACGCATTGTTGAGAGGCTCCAGTCTCGTCGACCTACCCCGATAGCACAGTTGGTAGAGCGTCCGCTGCGGGAGGCAGTAGATCTTGGATCAATCCTGTGTCGAGTCACACCTAAGACATTAAAAACAGGAAGACGTAACTTTCTCGCTTAAAGTTCAGCATGAAGTGGTTAGTACAATGACTGGTTGACCCGTATCAGTATAATGGTTCGGGAGGGGTGCTTTACTTGCCTTCGGTAAGGCGTCGCAGGGAGGCAGCACTAGATAAAAGCGGCGGAACTCCGAGAGGAGGAAGGGGGCACATTACATACACTGTACAGATACCTTTGTCGTCAATTGACTGCAAAATTGTTAAGTAAACCCCAAGCACTCACGCATTACATTATTTACTTCGACCAAGGACGCCCCCAAGAGTTACACAAACGTTACTGTTCCAGGCCCTAATGTGTACAGCTGAATATTCATTTGTATTTATTTTTAGAGTAATACCCTTTCGGTAGTTTTATTTTTTTTAATTTTGATTTGATTTTAATGCAACATTTGCAGTCTTTCTGCCATGTCAAGATGATGCTTGACTGAAGAATGCATTCTGCTTCTGCACTTCAGAAATCCCCTACCTACGACTGGATGTGAACCCCTACCTCATGTTTTGTAAAACTTAAAAATGGAGCTTCTAACAACTCGACCACGGATCGCTCCCCAGTGTGAAAGGGAAATGAAGTTTAACTTTTCAAAGGTCTTTCACATCAATAAGCGTCAGCCGAAAAGCCATTACTGCATTAATCAAATGTTATCTTAAATTTGTGTATTCCTTCATAGACTAAACAAACGTACACTTATACCCTCCATGGTACAGGGTGGATCTATACGGATTATCCTGGTGTCATTGATTACGGTTACTTGAGATAAAATTATTGTAATTTTCACTAGTTCAATCTTTTACTAGCTATTCTAATATTAAAAACGATATTTTGGTAAAAGAAACAATTGTGACTTCGTTAATTGGTCCAAAAGGCCGACCGAAAAATTTTATCATATAACATACTTTTATACAGAGAAACAAAATTCTTAAGAAAGAAGATACTTGTAGTAGATTATGGTTCTGAAGCAGTGTGGTCTAAAAAGCCGTAAGAGAATCTTATAGAAATGCGTCTCGTCAGGTGTTAAATTCTCTTATAAACATTTCTAGACTATCAGCAGCGAATGAGATGCAGTTTTTCATTTTTTTTTTTTGTTTTTGAAATTCCAGAATTTTTGAATAAAGTGAAAATAAAGGCTGGTTCAACCGGCGACCCTGGCGAACTCCTACTGTGGCTTTCATTTTGCAAGATATAGACACTTTTCACTCAGGCTCGGGATAGAATGGGTTTGCCATTTACCTGGCCCTACAATCGGCTGTTCAATGCACAATAGGAGAAGTTATATCACAAAAGTAGACACTGTACGTATTGTGTTGTCTGCAATTTTTTTTCAATTTTTCTATAAAACCGTAACATAATATTTAGTGTGATATCCAGCTGTGGATTACACCGGATTCAACAGAAGAAGAGACTGGTGTATTGCTCATATGGAACTAAAGTGTGGGGATGGTATATAGGCGTGAATCAAAACAGGTGAACATAAGGGAGTCAGTAAAACAGAATGGTAAGTTTGCACATTTAGATTTCTCAATCATAAAAGCAGCATGTTCATTCGTTAAAATATTGAGCAAAACGTTTTTGTCCAATGTGCATATTTGTCGAAATTGTGTCAAAGTTGTAAAGAAAAGTAAAAGTAGAATTCCTCATCTGTAGGCTACACTCGTATAGTGCAAGCTCAGTTCAGCACTCTCCAGTCCTACGAGGGAAGGTTTGTCAGCAACCTGGTCGTGGGTTTCCCCCGGGCTCTGCCCGGTTTCCTTCCACCACAATGCTGGCAGCCGTCGTATAAGTAAAATATTCTTGAGTACGGCGTAAAACACCAATCAAATAAATAAATATATAAATTCAGCAGTGGGTCATATCCATTTATCCACCCATCATGGTTATTATATTACCCGTGAGCTGTGTTTTTATGACATATATCAACTATCTGAGTTCAAGCTCGTAATATTTCACTTACATGCATACGACGGATCCGTGTCAGAATTATGGTGAGAAGAAACCGGACAAAGCCCGAGGGAAACCCACAACCATACGAAGGCTGCTGACAGGCCTTCCAGGATTTCAATATAACACAACAAACGTACATATACAAAATGTCCTATTTATTCTTGTCGCACGCGGAAAAATCAAAAGTAGAGCTGTATTATTGTATTTATAGTAACGGCCTTTCCTTCCCCACATGTGATATTATGTTTTTTATTCTTTCATTACGATGTCAGAATACATTATCAAAAGTGACCTTTCTAGGCAACGACCAGTTTTCTATAGAGAGGTTAAGATACTTGTAAGCGACCTGACGTCATCGTTATCTGAGCATGACGTCACGTTTGGCAAATCTATGTCGCACCATCTGCTCATTTTTTAACTAGCTGAACGACACTTACTCGTAATACATTCCCGCGTTTATATTTGGGTGTAAAATAAAAGTGAAATCAACCTACCTATGGTAAGCATCGATTTTTACCCTCAAAATATAAATATTAAATGTCATTTTTCCTCTGCACGTATTTCATGCATATGACACTGTGCGATAACGATATGTCATATAGCGTACGTTTCGCTGTTTTCAAACTCAGCATATGCAGTAAAAATTTAAACAGCGTTCTATTTGCGGCATTCGCAATATAAATCACAGTTGACTGTACGAAAATAAATCATTGGACTAATTTACTTGGTGGGCGCAATTTGTTTAATTCGAGTACATTCACAGATTTCTGTCGTAACGACAAGAATTCACTTGGCTCACGTGCACAAGTCGTACTCGTATCTTGTTGACGAGTATGTTAACCTTTCTGATATGTGATACACCGGAAGTTTTATGTAACAGAATAAGACAATAAAGCCACACGGCGACCTTTGACTATAGCTAAAATTTAAAACCTAAACGTGTTACGCTCTAACAAGTTAAAACTATGATATGTTTATCTTAATACAACAGCTGTTCCGATTAGCCCGGACTAGAGAGAGTATATTCATCGTGTTGAATTCGAGCACACGTCGGATAATGGGGTCGGATGTTTAGACGTACAGATCCCTCCCAGGCTCCCAAATATTGTTTTAGATTACATTTTACATCCTCATTTGCGTCGAAACTTGCTGTGTGTAATCAGCCCATGATGTAACATTTTTATCTCCGCAACAAAAGAATGTCTACAAAGCAATGAGCAGTCGTAGCACTCGGACCGAAACTGAGTTAAGCCCAGTGTAAGAGCTTTCAATGGCTTAAAATCTTACCTACCCAAGGTCAGAGAGCCACTGCTGTAAAAACAGCGTTTTTGGTCTGTTCAATTAATCAGTCGACTACTCAGTTTGTGTGCGCTGTTATGTGTCACACACAAACCCATTCAGCCCGGCTTGAGGGTCCACTACGCCCCGGCTGTGACGCACAACACGGCATAAAACACCTTCAAGTGTCTTTTAAAATTGCTCATTGTTGGAACTGACGTTAAGTAACAATCGTACACCATAAGAAGAATAAAACGCCTACGCGTGCCTTGACACAGTTTGACTTTTAAAATGTGGACATTGCTTGCCAGCAGCTGGGATAGGGTATAGTGTAACGTCCATGGTACGTTTCTCGAAACCTCGTCACTACTACACACCTTGAACCTCTGAACAGAATAATCCATTCTTTCTTATAGTTCATTTTTGGTTTTGATTCATTTTAATTTAACCGGTACAGATCTTGAGTTGACATACTAGAAAATGTTAAAAAATATTCATAATTATGTAATCCATTCGTATTTCTATATGAGAATAAATTACAAAAACTAAAACACGCAATGTCGTCTTCTTAGAAAACATTCGCTTGCAGTATTTATTCTTACTTGTTATTATCAATTTAATCTATGTTAATAAATCCAGCGGATTGTCGTGGGTTTTCATGAGGCCAGGTTTCTTTCGACCTAAACGCAGCGTTTAGGTCAAAAACGTCGTTTAAATGAAATATTCTTCAGTGCGGTGTAAAACATCAATCTAGTAAATGAATAACTAATGAGTCCATAAGGTCTTACAAAATATTAGTGGATCTAGTTGTTTTTCTACTGTCCAACCAGATCACATTTCTAAAATATTAGCGACTTAACACGTTTTCACGAATTTTTGTTTTGTTTCATTTCAAGTGATGATGAAAAACAAAATGTCATAAAATGAGGCATCATATTTTATAGTTAAAAAAAAACGTCCTCCTGAAATTAATTCTCATATTTATCCTTCTTTAATTATATTGCGAAAATATTTTGAAACTTTTTCAACCAACGTAAGCCATGCCTCCTGACAAAATACCAATCCCAGTATGTCCAAGGGACATTTCAGGAATCTCGCAGGTTTGGGCGAGACAAGGTGACGGACCTCGTAATCTTACGTGGCTAAAATGTGCAACCCTTGAGTCGTCGGACTCCAGAGCACTATCAGCAACTGACCTAAAATCACGCCTTTCGTGTTAGTTTGTCACAGCTCTGTTTGATAGAAAAACGGAAGAAATGCCTCTTCCGTTTACTCTGAGATATATAATTCATTTGCTGCCTCACTGAACCGCCACGTCGAAGACGCTGTATACTTAGGAAATGACCCGATCCTTTATTGGTCTGCATCTGTGTGCTAAATGAAGTTACGTATGTATCATGGTTTCATCTTTAGATGTAACCCAACATTACCCCGTGAATTCGGCTTACTATTATACCCGAGTCGGGTCATGCCATAAACTTTAAAAATGGTACTTGTTTCTGCCTCGATGCTCTACGCATAGAGGATAGAGCAAGAAAACAGGACTGGTTGGTAGCGTGTCAAGTATAATGTGAATAGGTGGGGTGCCAGTCTGGTATCACCAATATGATACTTCAGTGTCGGTAACACTTTGTCGGCATGGACTCGCCCTGCTACAAAAAGACACAGTGTATACGTACATACGCCTAATGACCCCAACCCCAAGCACTGATACGTACACTCCAACATATTATATTTGAAGTCTCTCTAACCGTCAGACTACACTCAATGTGTTCCAAGTATATTATCAATAGTTTTGTATCCGGCTTCAAACAATACTTCTCCAGAATGTAATGATTACACGTTGATGATAACATATAAAGGATATAACCGCCCATGTAAAGCTCAAAGGAAATTTCCGCGTTAAACTTGGAAGATACAAGAATGTTTTAGCTCTTGTGTATCTACTAATACAGATGTCACACGTATAGTACCTTTCGTTTGAACTGACCTTGTACTTAAGTTTTTAAAATACAATTAGGCAGCTATAGTCTTATTGGACGTTTAAGGGAATCTATATATGAAAAAGGCTAAGCTTAAATATAAGGGCGATTTAAGTTGAAATCCACAATTAACCATATACTTGTATGACTCCTTCCCTCAAAACATCTAGCCTATATAGAAAGGTCTGCAAATATATTATCATTTTGGGGGTAACGTAAGTGAATTTCGTAAAGAAAGATGCTTTTTGGCAACCATATGCTCTCTGTTTTTTCGCTTTGTCTACTTTTCTGCCACCAAAATGGTGAAGGCCATCGTATAAGTGAAATTCCAGTTAAATGACTATTTTTTATGAATATCCCTAAGCTCTCTCCGTTGTATCATGAATATCTCTCTTCAACGTTCATGAATACGTACATTCTCGTCTTACACTATCGCCACACCTTAAGAAGATGTGCCCTATATAGCCATTTACTAAGAGTCAAGTCCGACGCCCTAATATCTTGCTGTAAACCTCCGGTAAGTGCTTATCTGTGACAAAGAGATGAAATCCCGACGTTTATTTACATGGCGATAAAACCGGTCTAAACAAATGTGATGATAGTGCCGGGAAGTCGTTTTGACGCTATAGATCACCATTCATCACCCGTTAGTCTATTCCTATCCCACAACTGTACTATCAGGCATGCGCTCCACCCATACACCCAGACTGACACACCCCTCGTCAAACGTCGGGCTGGGTTTTCCCTCATGCATTCTGGTATTTTTTGAAAATAGCCATTGGGATATTTTCAGCGTGTTGAATTAGATCGCTACGTTTTTGTTTTGTTTTTTTGTTTTTTTCTTTTTCTGCACATTTGCAATCAAGGAGCAACTGTGACAGATTTTTCAACTATCGACAATTTAAATTAGCATGGAACACGATTTGGATACTGATTTCATTCATTCGCCTAGAACATACCTTACGTCTATCCCTCATCATAGAAAACTGCTTCTCTGTTTTAATTGTATACGTTGTGTACTTTCTCAATTCCTTGGTGTTTTGTGGTGAACAATGTTTTGGGAATTGGCCTTGCGATTGTTGACCGGGAACGTCCATTTCGGTTGAACGTTGATTTACAAATTCTTGTTTTTACGCATAAACAAGTTTAGTATTTTGACATAAAGTCATCAGACAATCTAGGCTGGCAATAATGAGACATTCACGCATCACTGCAAACGCCGATTGGTAATATATAACGATGTCCATCAAATGGTAAGTCAGCATACTTGTACTGCAGATATGGGAATATCGTTGCCGTCGTATGAAGAAACACAAAATGTGATAATAAGGGAGTTTTGTGTTCGAACTCTTTTGTCAGTAAAGCTAAAAACAAGGCCCTGGTTAAAAATGTTAGGCAAACTTTGTTAACATTAATTTACGGATCACTAATCTCTCCGTGTTAAAGAGGCACAAATTACACTTCCTTCCTTCCTTTAGAAACTTCGCAAGTTCATAAGTATTGAGCTTGTCAATATTCTCGTCCTTCTACCCTAAATTAGATTTTTATGAAATTTTTTTCGGACCCCCATGTTATAGTAAATGTGATCAGTAATAGTTGCCTAGCATTTTTCACGTGATACTGTTTTTAAGTGAAAAATTTTAATCTACAAATGCGAAATAGATATTAAACAAATGATATGTTTTACAGATGTGTCGCCATAGGCATCACTACGTCATCAACTGAAAGTTAATTGGATTTTAATAAAAGCTTGCTTTAATAGTAGGAGTGGAACATAAATTTGTAGAACGTACTGCATCACTATTTGTCACATTCGTTCCGCTTTGTAAAACTATATTTCTTACCATACATATAATTGAGACGTACATGTCCTTGCTAGTTTTTGATAACAAAAAAATCCGCTGGGGGCCCCGTTGACGAGTGGTTAGGGCGACATCGCGGCACAATAAACCAGGGGGCTTTCACCAATGTCATCGTGATAAGTTCATGCCGTGCATATGCTGGCGTTTTCTCTGGTGACATGCACGAAAGTCAGCCGGCAACCTGCAGATGATCGTGTGTTTCCCTCAGCCCGGTTTCTTCCCATCGCAACGCTGGTTGCGGTTTTGTAAGTGAAATATTCTTGTGTATGATGTAAAACTTTAATCAAATAAATAAAAAAAAAATATCATATATTCTGAAATATACCGTTTCTAAAAAAATAAACCAGGTGAAATTCTGTTTTAGTGAATCACAACGATAATCCTGGCACTGCCCCAATAGCGCTACTACTAGTTTGCCTGAAATAAACTGCACTGTAATATCCCCTACTGGTTTTAATAGTGTATGATATTCTCATTTGATAAAAGTCTTACGCTTGTAAATTCTAAAATTGTAAATCGCCGTATCACCACAAGTGACTGGCCCAGCAGCTGGATGTTCACATCCAGTTCTCTTCACTTCCGCGGTTGTCGTTTTACGTCAAACTATTTTCTTTTCTGATACCTGGCCAAAATAGTTAGCGTCAACGAGGTACTACAGGTTTTCCCGATTTCAAAACGTGACAGCAGTGGTAAAATGTGCGTGAGTCCAAAAAAAACCCACCTTATTGAAAGTTCAAGGGTTTAGCACTTTAGCTTTATATATCCGTAAAACTGAAAATGTTTTTTTTTCTGTTTTGTTATTTGTTTATTTATTTCTTTTTTATTCATTTACTTATTACTTTTCATCTATTTTATAAGTGTTTATGGCCGTAGACAATGATGTCCGGTTATATCACGGCGGTAAGGTGTATACATGTACGAAAGTGGGATGTCCTCAATCTTTCACAGCTACCAACATACCCTTTGAAGTAAAGTCGGAAACCGAAAACAAAGGGCTTTACCTCGAATTCCCTGTTTCATAGGTTTGTAGATCCTTAACCATCGTAGCCTGCGCTGTAAACACCTTAACCAACGGTTAAATCGTCTGAGGTAGCGATTTAACCGTCTCATTTAACCACCTGACAGCACTGTACACTTACAAACCAGTGCTTTAACAGCCTAAGCCCGCTAAAGCCTACCAGTGAATCCTAAATTCTTTGCGATTACTGGCGCGGTGCGTCCATTTTGGTGACGGGTGGTATGTAAATGTCTGTTATAACTTATAAATGATCACCTCTAAACGGTACAAAAAAAGAATACAGCTATTATGTAAGTCACTTATTAAACCTTCTTCACTCAGTTTCTTAACAACTGATTCGTTACGTCTTGATTCCAGGTGACCCTAACACCAGCTGCTTTTTAGCTCTTATACAGCACTAGTTTTCATGGCGCTCACACTTGTGGCGAAATGTGGTAAGTTCCGTTTTTAAATATCGATTCTTTGTCCAGATCACGGCTACTGGTGTGAATATCTGCATGTTTGATTTATGTGACAGTGGCCGAGTTAAAATGTTTAGTTGCATGCATATCAGTGCCTATGTGGCGCGCGTTCAATCCGATCTCAGACACAGCTCTCAAAGTATGCTGGGCTTTGGTGTCAAGACGAAGCTTACGGGATCGTTTTGCGCAGTGTTAGGCCAGTGTTTTTCACTAGTGCGTTTGTTAATATTTGCACATTATTCGCCAAAAGCCATTGGTTTATCCTGGACGCTCCTGCTGCCATCATATAAACATTAAATGGTATCAAACAACATTCAGGTTAACCAAGACCTTGTAAGCAATGAGAGTGTGGGATTTTACACAGTTTAGTGTTTAGGCTACATAAGGAGTAACCGTCTGTTGTGTCGTTACATTCAACATTTAATCCTGTACACTACCCATTGTCCGTGCCATGCCGTTCATCACACGAAGACGCTGTATCACCAACAAGAAAAGAAGTCAGATGATCGCGGGGGGTTCTCACGCTTTGTGATTTCGGATCCAGCATTACAAAGTCGTATTGTTTTCCTCGCTTCCTGGCCTCTAAGTGTATGCTTGAGGTTTAACGTCGTCTTTCCGTGTAACAATTTTTCAGTCATATGACGACTGCCCTGGCTTTGAATATTAATGTATCACACATGCGATTGTTTTCCCTAAAATCAGTGCTTGCACTGATCGTATGGAAGCCGGTTTAGTGCATCATCGCGCATCGTGGTGTGGCCCGACAATGACAAAATGCGATGGGACCATGAGACGGTGATTTAAATTGATGGCACACTGAACATCGCCACCTTGCCAGAGAAACATCGCTTCGTTTCGTCACCTTGTGCCATCGCACCAATGCTTTGTTCCATCGTGTCATCACTTTAGGCCATCGCGCAATGGCCTAAATATACCATATACGTCTATATGGTGATAAATATTTTGACTGCTGGGCAAATACCCAACAAAAGAGGAACTACACATCAACAACAGAGCCGTGAGCTATGAAGGCGTGAAATTGGTCACGCATTCATCCGCTTGTGCATATAGAGACCACATGACAGTCCGTTGACGGTGATTTCTTACATCGTGCAACCTATAATTCACCGTAAACATGTTCCAAACAGTAATACATTCAAGCTAGACGGAGACATAATAACCAAAGTGTTATGCCAACGCGTTTTATTGTCTGAAATTGTCTGACGTTTTGCCACTCGTGCGAAAACCGCTCAGAAAAAAACGTACTTTTCCTTGTTTGAACAGAAGGGGTGATGTTTGTGGTTTTCTTTTGATTTTTACCAAGTGTGAAACACGAAGTTTTTTCATCATTTTTTTTCCTGTCAGACATCTATGAAGAAAGGTATATGTATGTATGTACGTCATTGGCTATATTTGCATATTGTCCCCGATTTTTCTGTAAGGAGAAATGTATGTATGGTGGGCATTTGGACCATCTCTTAGTATATATCGTCTCTTCGTAATTCAGTATTAAATAATGACGTGTCTCATTCTGAGAAATGTATTTGCGCTGAAATTTGGACGGTCCATCTGAAAAAATGTTTATTCCAATGTGTTAAGCATCTCTATATTTATAATATATTCCTTTATATTGTCAAAATTAAGATTAAAAGAATGTGCTCACTAGATATGAACAACAGATTTACATTAAAACTAATTTGTTAG